>NC_052509.1:10599778-10609778 GCF_014356525.2 Nilaparvata lugens | reverse complement strand
TGTGGTTCCTTGTAAAATTGTCGATCATGATATCATGATAAAAATATGTGGTGTTGACTGAAAAAGACTAAGAAATTGTCAAAAACCACAGATTTATTGATACTTATATCAGATATTCACAATGGTGTAATAACCGAAACCGGTCTTTCAATGAATCTGTGGTCTTTGTAAATTTCTTAGTCTTTTTCATTCAACATGAATAATTACCACAATATCAACTTCTCAACTACACAAAAAAAATGTGGTTCTAAGTGCCGGTAGCTCAAAAGCCGGTTAATTTTTAATCGTGATCAATTTCATGAGTACCAATCCAAAGAAGCCGTCTTTTCAAACGCCTTCTCTGATTGTTTATCGTGGAATTGATCACGGTTGAAATTTAACCGACTTTTCTGCAACCGGGCCCTATCTATGACTATGGAAGTACGAGAGTTTTTTAAAGTTTGTTAGTACATAACAACTGTATCAGCATTACACAAAAAATGTATTTCAAATAATAATCGGTTTTTGTTATGGTACAATCAACTTTCCCTATAAATAAAGTCATAGACAGTTTCTGTCAGACCTCCAGCGGCGTCATAAGATTATCAATTATTTATGTCATAAATCTCAGGGTCTAGTAGCAATGCAGCGACCGAGACAGTCATTTATGGCTGTCATGAATAATAATGGTTATCATAAATTAAAAAATAAGAAGAGAAAAGATGAATTGAACTGCGGTGAGTCATGGATTCATATTTCACGCACGAAAATAATGAGATTTTTTAGTGGGGAAGAAATTGTTATTCATCCTAAAGTGAGGTCCACGTTATAATGGCACTATTTGATAAGCAATGGTATTGCTATCCTTGTCTATCATTCGACAAAGCAGATAGCGCTATCTCTTCCTCGCTTTGCTCTGTTGCCAGATCGTTTTTTAACAATATAGAATTAATAATTAACAAAATATTTCATCTCAATTATGAAATTATGGAAAATATAACTTCTTGCTTGATAAAATATAATTGATTATCTTAAAACGAGAAAGAACAGTTAATATTATTACATCAATAAACCTGAATCAGCTACCGTCTATAGAAGGCATTGACAAGACAGAGGATGGGCAACGTTGTTCTCCTATCTTTCTCCACTGCCATTATAACGTGGACCTCACTATAGCATATGATTCAAATGCTAGATTGATCACCTTTTTTCATCCAATTTTATGATTCATTTCTCATTTTTGAAATGTTTTTAATGTATATTAAATGAAAGAGATTTAAATGGAAGATAAATTTAGATTGAAATAAATGTGAAATTGCATTTGATGACAAATGATAACATTTGGATTGGACTTTGGAACTATGTTCAATAATAATTATTGTGTTGTAATGTGTTGCATCTGGACGAGGAAGAATAATATAAAATAGTGGAGAGTGAATAATATTCAAGGAAGAAGATTTAGAGAATGAAAAGGACAAAAAATTAAGATAATGAGAAGGTAATAAGAAGGTGTGAGAAAAGAGACAGAAGAGAATGGTGGAGTCAAGATAAAATAGCTGGATAGGAGAGAAAAATTGCAAATAACAACTCTAATTCTAAGTTGATTGACCGAGCGAAGTGAGGTCTAAGATTCAAGTCGACGGCTTTCATTTCTCTTTCTGTTCATATGTTCCACATTTACGGCGAAACGCGGTTATAGATTCTCATGGAATTTGACAGGTATGTTCCTTTTTAAATTGCGCGTCGACTTATATACATGGTTTTTGAAAATTTTGCATTTCAATGATAATATAAAAGGAAAAGGAGCATCCTTCATACGTCAATATTGGAGTAAAAATCAGACTGTAGAATTATTATTCATTATAAATCAGCTGACGAGTGGATTATAAATTGCATGCGATAACGCATGCAATTCAATATCTCAATGTAACTTAGTGAAAAAAAACAGCTGTTATGTGGACCATTATTTGCATTCAATGAGGCATGCAATTGATAACTTGAAGTAGCATTGTATTTTCTCCCGACTTTTCTCTGCTTTCAACTCGGTAAGCGTTTCATGATAGTAGCATAGCTGTTTACATCAAATTATTAGCATTGTCGATACAACAACCCAAACAGCCATTAGTCGTTTATACACCGATATCACCGATACACCGATTAGTCGTTTATTCACCGAGCGCCGACACGACAGTACACGACAGAATTAACTCTGATGGACAATATTAGAGGAGACTGGGGTTTATAACTGCGCGAGGTCTACTGTTCACAGAACTACTAGTGTGAAACAACTTGAAAATAATCAAGCTTATTCAAATCAATTTAGTTACAGCTTGCATTCAATTACACAACATAGCAACTTTGCATGTCCAAGAAGCATTTCAGTAAAATTGAAAACTATCTGACCTTATTCACAGCATTGGTTGCTATCTTACAACATTCTTGTTTCCTCCTTATAATCATCTTATCCTCTTCTTCTTCTTCTCCTTCTTCTTCTTCTTCTTCTTCTTCTTCTTCTTCTTCTTCTTCTTCTTCTTCTCTTCTTCTTCTTCTTCTTCTTCTTCTTCTTCTTCTTCTTCTTCTCTTCTTCTTCTTCTTCTTCTTCTTCTTCTTCTCTTCTTCTCTTCTTCTTCTTCTCTCTTCTCTTCTTCTTCTTCTTCTTCGTCTTCCTTCTTCTTCTTCTTCTTCTTCTTCTTCTTCTTCTTCTTCTTCTTCTCTTCTTCTTCTTCTTCTTCTTCTTCTTCTTCTTCTTGCTTCTTCTCTTCTTCTCTTCTTCTTCTTCTTCGTCTTCTTCTTCTTCTTCTTCTTCTTCTTCTTCTCTCTTCTTCTTTCTTCTTCCACTACTTGAACTCCACCTCTCCTCTACCATGCCCTCTCATAATGACACTATTTTGTCACTCCATCTCTATCTCTCCTTTTCATAGCTTCCATTTTAAGCTCTTCATCCTGTCTCCACTGTTATCATATAAAACTTCTCCTATTGCGTCTCAGTCCATCCTCAATTTCTCCTTCCTCCAGTTCTTTATCCAGTCCTCTTCTTCCTCTTCTCCGTCACCACTCTCTCTATTCATCTCTCTCTCTGAGGGTCAAGCTTAAAAGAGGGCCGGCTGCGCCCTAACTTCGGCCTCCCAGGTTTTTAATAAAGGCAGCTAATCAATCAATCTCTCTCTCTTCACATCACCTTCTTCCCCAATTTATCTCTTGATTTCCATCTCTTGTATTACCCTTTACCCTTATTCCATTTTTTTGTCATAAATGCCCCTTCTTCATCTGCTTTTCAATTCTCAGTTTCTATTGTATCCTCTCCACCTGTTACTTTCCTTCACTTTACTTCTGCTATATGTCTTGTTCCTTCTTCTTCCTATTCTGTCTCCTCCTATCTTCTTCCTTCTTCTTCTCCTGCCTTCTTGTTCTTCTCCTGCCTTCTTGTTCTTCTTCTTCCTTCTCCACTTCTCCTGCCTCATTCTTATTCTTCATCATCTTCTTCTTCTTCTTCATCTTCTTCTCCTTCTTCTTCTCCTCCTCCTTCTGCTATTTATTATATTGTTTCTTCATCATCTTCTTCTTCTTCCTCCTCCTTCATCTTCTTCTTCTTTCTTTTTCTTCTACTTCTTCTTCTTCTTCTACTTCTTCTTCTTCTTCTTCTTCTTCTTCTTCTTCTTCTTCTTCTTCTTCTTCTTCTTCTTCTTCCTCTTCTTCTTCTTGTTCTTTTTCTTGTTCTTTTTCTTCTTCTTCTTCTTCTTCTTCTTCTTTTCTTCTTCTTCTTCTTCTTGTTCTTCTTCTTGTTCTTGTTCTTCTTCTTCTTCTTCTTCAGTCTCCTTCTTCCTCCTTCTTCTTCCCCCTCCTCATTCTTCTTCTCCTTCTTCTCCTCCTCCCGCTTCTTCCGCTCTCCCACAGAATCTTGTAATCACGTGATTTGCGGCGTAAATGCGTAGTGTCCTATATTCACAGAGCCACGAATGTATCAAGTTTCGAGCGTTTTGTAGCGCCCATACTAAAAACATACTTTAGAAACTCGCACACCATATAAGGCAAAATAGATAGATTGTGCATTAAATCCTGACAGGCTACTATAAAATACTTGTTGCATGTGCGCATGCGTGGCTCGCTGGCGAAAGTGTGCGTGTGTCAGAGTGTCACCAAAGTGGCGAGAGAGATTTTGTAGTGAATTCACCTCGTAGTGCGAGCATTCCTCATGGATAAGGATATCGCTTACCATTAAATCGATGCTGACTGTTCAATGTGACTTTGGTAGCTTCAGTGGAATGGGAAAGTGACCTATCACCTTTTCAAATAATTGTTGTTCATGTTGCTTAGTTTCATTTGATTTGTCTGGGCAATTTTCTACCTCAAGAAGGTTTAGAAAGGTAGAGTGTCATCAATATAATTTTGATCTTAAGAAAGTTTCTACTCGAGATTTTTTCGTCACTTTCATGTTGAAAAATTGTGATGTAATTTTTTTAATGTAGTTTAGATCTCTAATAAAAATTGAGATCTCTCTTTATAATTATAGAAATAACGCATATTGTTATGATAACTCGAGCTCACGAACAGTCCTTTGTTGCCTTTGTAAGCTCTTTCCTATCTGATACAAGAATAAAATTGTGATAGCTCAAGAGTTTTATTGTTCAGTATAGTTCTATATTTTCACTTTTTGTGTAGTTGAGAAGTTGATATTGTGGTAATTATTCATATTGAATGAAAAAGACTAAGACATTGTCAAAAAACCACTGATTTATTGATAATTAGAAAGACCGGTTTCGATTATTACACCATTACCATTCTTAGTCTTTTTCATTCAAGTTCTATATTTTGTTGTTTTTTTAGTAAGTATATTATATCGTTTCTTGAATTGTATAAACTTTATTGCTCAAGATTCTATGTAACTGCTTTGAATTGTATTCAGAAGGAAAAATAAATTGAATTGAATTGAATTGATCTGAGTATAGGATGGCCCTTGTACAGATGTGGTGAAAATTATGAAAAGAGCTCAATATTTACAAGAATGATTTTCCAGCTTAATATTTCTTCTTCGAGGATAATTTGACTTGAGGTTTTCCTTTGGGGATCCTATTCGAATTCGAAAATCTACTTGTAGTCCAGTCAATATAGAAATAAAAAAATCGGTCCAGTCATTTTTGAGAAAATTGTGATAGAAATTTAACAAAACCCATTATTCTCAACAATATTACGGAGCTCCTGCAATTTTCATAGAAATGAGACTCATGTCAGTTGATAGGGCTAATGATTAGCTATTCTGGGTATAAATTCGAAGAAAATCGTTAGAGCCGTTTTCGAGAAAACCGCGAATAACATGGCATTTTAGTCATTATCCGCAATTTTTTCCGCCATCTTGAATTGAATTTTATTCACACACACACACACCACACACCACACACACACACACACACACACACACCACACACACACACACACACACACAACATACTGGAACAAGGTAGCATACGGGGAGGTGAGAAATGAACATACATTGTGGGGAGGCTGATTTACACACTTTACACACATGTTGGAGACTTAATTTTGTTTTAGAAAGTATATTATATGTGTTCAATACAGTTTAACTTTTTTTTTCTGTTAACTTGAAAAAAAATTACGCATTAAACCTACAAAAAGGAGAAATGTGTGTACACTTTCACTGAACAAACCGAGGAGAAATGTGTGTACACGTTCACTGCACAAAGCGGGGAGAAATGGGTGTAAACTTCAAACCCACATTCCGGGAGGAATTGTGTGTTTAGTTTAACTTACAAAGCGGGGACAAAACCGGTTTTAACACAAGTTCTGGCTGCAACACTTATTTCGATATTTACTATTCTATTTGATCATAGAATACATAATGGTCTTCGAAAGCCAGTTACATGCACGTTGATTTTTGTACGATTGTTTTTTGCCATCCTTATGAATTCGAATAAGTGCAACTTGTCAAACATCATCTGTTTGATCTAATAGAATTTTATAAGGACGGTAAAAAATCGATGTGTATGTAACTGGCTTTTACTAAACAGGCTTCACGAATTACAATACGATAATAGGATAGTTGATACAATACGGTTTTAATTCAGATTCATTCATTGATAGAAATAAAAGGAGATTCCGGTGTCGATAGCATCGAAGTCGCCAGGCTGGTCTGGATCATTTATGAATTCTCAGTATGCAGTATCCACTCAGCAGCTCTTATACAAACACAAACATTAGTCTCGTTTTACTTGGAATAGTAAGACATTATTTCATTATGTCCATTATTACATAGATCAATTCAGATCCAGTTAGCTGTTAGAGTATATAATGTAATTACATTCTATACTCACTGTTCAGATCAGCACAATGTTTATAGCCTACTGTATGCAGTGAGTATAGAATGTTACATCTATACTCACTGACTGCATATTATACTGTGTAATAGATTTATTGATTTTTGCAAAGATTTTAGTCAATGATTCAACAGGAATCCATGGTAATATTCAACGATTTCAACCTAATGAATTAGATTGTTGTTGTGACAAAATTGAAATCCCGACAACGTAAATATTCAGTGAAGTTAACTGTACAAGGTTACTTTTTCTCGTATTTTATTGAGTGATAATGGAGATGATTTCTGATTCCATATTTGGATTCAACCTTTTGAAGTTTGAAACTTTCAAAGCTGGAATTTTTTTTTAAACTAGAACTTTAGGGCCGGTTTCCGAGCTCAGGATTTAGCTAAGTCCCAGACTCTAACAGCAATAGTCAGAAAATTGGCTTTCCAAAAGGTCAGCTTTTATAATAGAAGTCTTAGTTTTTATTTTCTCATTTCTATAATTGGAAACGTTTTTCCTTGACGGATTAGACATTCCTGAATAATTCAAATAGCTGAAACTTTACACTATTTTCTCTTTATTTTATTTTGTGTTCAATTTCTAGTTTTTTCGAGATTTAATTCAAACGTGACTATGACAATGACTGCGACTACGCCCCGTCTTGGAAAACCAAATTTCTGACTCCAGCTGTTTAAAGTCTTGGACTCAGCTAATCCCGAGCTCGGAAACCGCCCCTAATGTTTTAAAATGTTCATGTTTGAACTTTTCAAGAGTGTTTAAAAGCTTCTAAAACCTTTACCTGTGAGGCAGAAGTATTATTTCTTAGTAGGTACATTTTTACTAACATAACTTTATGATAATGTAAAGCTATATTAAAAGTGCTGTAACTCCCTTGTTTTTGGGTATTTTCGAAAATGGGACTTACGCTTTAAAAAATTTGGGGTCGCTGAATCCCAATCCGAATACTTTGAGAAAAGTAATGAGTCATACTCTGAGCAAACGCGTCTGAAATTTGAGATCCCCTTGTGAAAGCCTTCGAGCTGCGAAATATGAAATGATCTGAAATATGATCTTCAGGAAACGGGATTCTGCCGTGTGAAACTAGCCTAAGAAAAACACGACGGCATTGTTTCACTCCCCCCACCATGACTTCTCAGTAGCTTGACCCTAACATTTACATGATCCTAGAAAGTAGTCTACACCTAGCTATGTTCACAGAATATTCAGAATAATGTATCCTATTTGAAGAGTGGATGCATGCAAAAAAAAAACAACTTTCAAAGATCCATGTTCATCAGCCTTCTGTTAACTGCAGAGATATTCTGTATCTTTGTGAGTATCTTTGGGAGGCTCCTTTTCCTTTTATATTATCTTTGAAATGCAACTTTTGAAAAACTTCGTATATATGTCGACGCGCAATTTAAAAAGGAACATAACTGTTAAATTTCATGGAATATATTGCCGTATATCGCTGTGAATGCGCAACATATAACATAAGAGAAATCACAGCCGTCGACATGAATCTCAGACCTCACTTCGCTCGGTCAATTATATACAGTGATGTCGGAGTAATGAGGGATTCCTTCTCTTTTCATATTATCCTTAAAATGCAAAATTTTAAAAAACCTTGTGTATACATCGACGCGCAGTTGAAAAAGGAGTATCCTGCCAAATCTCATATGATTCTATCAACGCGTTTGGCCGTAATCGCGTTACATACAGACAGACAAAAGCCAATCGATTGAAACATAGACCTCAGTACGTTTGGTCAATGATAGCGCATTAGCATTTTTTCTCATGTTATCACAATCAGTGTCGTCGGTATGCTCTTCAGCCTACCCGCAAGTGGCACTAGATTATACCTGGTTCCAGACAATTAATGCATTATCATGATTCTCAAATGACATAATTGGAAATGATAGTCTATCATATCCAATCTCTCCTTGGAACCATCCTTTAATTGAAAACAGACTCTATTCTGGCCTGGATTGAATCAAGGGTTTGAAATGCCAAGTAATAAACCTAAACTGCCTGACAGTATTTAATATATAATACAATATTCCACTTACAGTTTTCCTACCATTCTACTACTGATCATTTAACATTCAAATAACATTCCAAGTATGGATATAGGCTAATTAGTACTGGGATTCTCGAAAGTACACGTTTCACAGTGCCTCCCAACTGTAAATTCCGATGTGGTCCTCGACATTATTGCTTGTAGGTGAGGGAGTACATAGAAACATTTTTTGGGAACCCCTGGTCTACATTGCGTTTTCGCTATTTGTATTTATTTAAAAAATAGATATTCCGAACTGCTATACCATGAGCTTCCTGATAGTGATAGAGTACCGTACTCCATTTTATGTTGCATTGTTGAGAAACTTTCAGCTACCCAATTAGATTATTTAATAATATGAACTGGAAGGACTCACTACTCACACAACTCTGATTCCTCATTCTTTATCTTATCCAAGATACCCTATCCTATCAACCCTCCCTATCTGAGAAGTACGCCTTTTCCAACTGTATTTGAGAAAGTATTAATGAGAATAGTCATTAGTATTTGAGAAAACGTCAGATGTAAATGAGAATAGTCAATTGCATTTGAGAAGTCATCACTTGTATTGAGAATAGTGAATTTTATCTGAGAAAGTATCATTTTAACTTGAGAACAATAATTGAATAGAATAGAACAGAACTTTATTTGCACTTCTTTCAACATTACAGAAAATGAAAATAATACCTCCAATTCAATTCAAACTCAACTAATTTCACAAATAAATTGAACAAGCATTCTTTTCATCATAAAAAAGTTCTTAGGCTTAGCCGAGGCCGTCAGCCGAGTAGATAGATTTCTTTATTATACATTATACCAATTTGATAATATTATGGTTCTTGTGATTACATAATTCACTCAATATTTTTCTCCCTATCATTCCTATCCAATTCCTCCTTCTTCTCATACCTAACTAATTTCTCGTAATTATCATAACTAAACATTGTAACTCAACTTTTAAAAAGCAATTCACACTCTTAAATTCACCCTCTTAAGGGCCTTGTATGCGTCAATGTGGCTGGACTTATAAAATATACAAACAACATAATTATTAACTTCACGAACAAAAACCAACAACAACTCGCAGGTATCTGTACTCATTCACTGTTTCAATAACTTCATTTCCATAGTCCCCTCTCTCTTTCTCCCAATCGTCCTCCTCTTCTGAAAACTACATCTTGGATTTAGCCATGTTCACTGTGAGATTCCACCTTATGCAATATCCCTTTAACTATTTATCATTGACTGCAGATGTCGAGGATTCTCAGACAACAATACCACGTCACACATATAACAGCGAATTTATCAGCCCTGCCCAACATAATATACCTCCACCAATAACATCACTCAAATCATTCAAAAATATGTGAATAGCAACGGGGAGAATACGCATCCCTGTTTTAATCCTTTTCTGGTTTCAAAGTATCTGTTAAGTACCCTCCACGCCATGCCATACAGAGAACTTCGTATTTCTATATAAACTCCTCAACATCGCAATAAATTTAGTCGACACTCCCAATTCACTCAGTTTTAAAAATAAAGCCTCTCTGTCCACACTTCGTAGCCCAAAAAGAAACAGTACAACTTCTTTGTATGTCATTCAACGTTTTCAACTATATTGAATAGAACAAAAATTTATCAGTAGCCG
>NC_052509.1:10544308-10599678 GCF_014356525.2 Nilaparvata lugens | reverse complement strand
AACTCGAGCTCACGACAGTCCTTTGTTGCCTTTGTAAGCTCTTCCTATCTGATACAAGAATAAAATTGTGATAGCTCAAGAGTTTTATTGTTCAGTATAGTTCTATATTTTCACTTTTTGTGTAGTTGAGAAGTTGATATTGTGGTAATTATTCATATTGAATGAAAAGACTAAGACATTGTCAAAAACCACTGATTTATTGATAATTAGAAAGACCGGTTCGATTATTACACCATTACCATTCTTAGTCTTTTTCATTCAAGTTCTATATTTTGTTGTTTTTTTAGTAAGTATATTATATCGTTTCTTGAATTGTATAAACTTTATTGCTCAAGATTCTATGTAACTGCTTTGAATTGTATTCAGAAGGAAAAATAAATTGAATTGAATTGAATTGATCTGAGTATAGGATGGCCCTTGTACAGATGTGGTGAAAATTATGAAAAGAGCTCAATATTTACAAGAATGATTTTCCAGCTTAATATTTCTTCTTCGAGGATAATTTGACTTGAGGTTTTCCTTTGGGGATCCTATTCGAATTCGAAAATCTACTTGTAGTCCAGTCAATATAGAAATAAAAAAATCGGTCCAGTCATTTTTGAGAAAATTGTGATAGAAATTTAACAAAACCCATTATTCTCAACAATATTACGGAGCTCCTGCAATTTTCATAGAAATGAGACTCATGTCAGTTGATAGGGCTAATGATTAGCTATTCTGGGTATAAATTCGAAGAAAATCGTTAGAGCCGTTTTCGAGAAAACCGCGAATAACATGGCATTTTAGTCATTATCCGCAATTTTTTCCGCCATCTTGAATTGAATTTTATTCACACACACACACACCACACACCACACACACACACACACACACACACACCACACACACACACACACACACACAACATACTGGAACAAGGTAGCATACGGGGAGGTGAGAAATGAACATACATTGTGGGGAGGCTGATTTACACACTTTACACACATGTTGGAGACTTAATTTTGTTTTAGAAAGTATATTATATGTGTTCAATACAGTTTAACTTTTTTTTTCTGTTAACTTGAAAAAAAATTACGCATTAAACCTACAAAAAGGAGAAATGTGTGTACACTTTCACTGAACAAACCGAGGAGAAATGTGTGTACACGTTCACTGCACAAAGCGGGGAGAAATGGGTGTAAACTTCAAACCCACATTCCGGGAGGAATTGTGTGTTTAGTTTAACTTACAAAGCGGGGACAAAACCGGTTTTAACACAAGTTCTGGCTGCAACACTTATTTCGATATTTACTATTCTATTTGATCATAGAATACATAATGGTCTTCGAAAGCCAGTTACATGCACGTTGATTTTTGTACGATTGTTTTTTGCCATCCTTATGAATTCGAATAAGTGCAACTTGTCAAACATCATCTGTTTGATCTAATAGAATTTTATAAGGACGGTAAAAAATCGATGTGTATGTAACTGGCTTTTACTAAACAGGCTTCACGAATTACAATACGATAATAGGATAGTTGATACAATACGGTTTTAATTCAGATTCATTCATTGATAGAAATAAAAGGAGATTCCGGTGTCGATAGCATCGAAGTCGCCAGGCTGGTCTGGATCATTTATGAATTCTCAGTATGCAGTATCCACTCAGCAGCTCTTATACAAACACAAACATTAGTCTCGTTTTACTTGGAATAGTAAGACATTATTTCATTATGTCCATTATTACATAGATCAATTCAGATCCAGTTAGCTGTTAGAGTATATAATGTAATTACATTCTATACTCACTGTTCAGATCAGCACAATGTTTATAGCCTACTGTATGCAGTGAGTATAGAATTTACTTCTATACTCACTGACTGCATATTTATACTGTGTAATAGATTTTATTGATTGTTGCAAGATTTTAAGTCATGATTCAACAGAATCCATGTAATATTCAACGATTTCAACCTAATGAATTAGATGTTGTATGACAAAATTGAAATCCCGACAACGTAAATAATTCAGTGAAGTTAACTGTACAAGGTTACTTTTTCTCGTATTTTATTGAGTGATAATGGGAGATGATTTCTGATTCCATATTTGGATTCAACCTTTTGAAGTTTGAAACTTTCAAAGCTGGAATTTTTTTTTAACTAGAACTTTTAGGGCCGGTTTCCGAGCTCAGGATTTAGCTAAGTCCCAGACTCTAAACAGCAATAGTCAGAAAATTGGCTTTCCAAAAGGTCCGCTTTTATAATAGAAGTCTTAGTTTTTATTTTCTCATTTCTATAATTGGAAACGTTTTTTCCTTGACGGAATTAGACATTCCTGAATAATTCAAATAGCTGAAACTTTACACTATTTTCTCTTTATTTTATTTTGTGTTCAATTTTCTAGTTTTTCGAGATTTAATTCAAACGTGACTATGACAATGACTGCGACTACGCCCCGTCTTGGAAAACCAAATTTCTGACTCCAGCTGTTTAAAGTCTTGGACTCAGCTAAATCCCGAGCTCGGAAACCGGCCCCTAATGTTTAAAATGTTCATGTTTGAACTTTTCAAGAGTGTTTAAAGCTTCTAAAAACCTTTACCTGTGAGGCAGAAGTATTATTATCTTAGTAGGTACATTTTTACTAAACATAACTTTATGATAATGTAAAGCTATATTAAAAAGTGCTGTAACTCCCTTGTTTTTGGGTATTTTCGAAAATGGGACTTACGCTTTAAAAATTTGGGTCGCTGAATCCAAATCCGAATACTTTGAGAAAGTAATGAGTCATACTCTGAGCAAACGCGTCTGAAATTTGAGATCCCCTTGTGAAAGCCTTCGAGCTGCGAAATATGAAATGATCTGAAATATGATCTTCAGGAGACGGGATTCTGCCGTGTGAAACTAGCCTAAGAAAAACACGACGGCCTTGTTTCACTCCCCCCACCATGACTTCTCAGTAGCTTGACCCTAACATTTACATGATCCTAGAAAGTAGTCTACACCTAGCTATGTTCACAGAATATTCAGAATAATGTATCCTATTTGAAGAGTGGATGCATGCAAAAAAAAAACAACTTTCAAAGATCCATGTTCATCAGCCTTCTGTTAACTGCAGAGATATTCTGTATCTTTGTGAGTATCTTTGGGAGGCTCCTTTTCCTTTTATATTATCTTTGAAATGCAACTTTTGAAAAACTTCGTATATATGTCGACGCGCAATTTAAAAAGGAACATAACTGTTAAATTTCATGGAATATATTGCCGTATATCGCTGTGAATGCGCAACATATAACATAAGAGAAATCACAGCCGTCGACATGAATCTCAGACCTCACTTCGCTCGGTCAATTATATACAGTGATGTCGGAGTAATGAGGGATTCCTTCTCTTTTCATATTATCCTTAAAATGCAAAATTTTAAAAAACCTTGTGTATACATCGACGCGCAGTTGAAAAAGGAGTATCCTGCCAAATCTCATATGATTCTATCAACGCGTTTGGCCGTAATCGCGTTACATACAGACAGACAAAAGCCAATCGATTGAAACATAGACCTCAGTACGTTTGGTCAATGATAGCGCATTAGCATTTTTCTCATGTTATCACAATCAGTGTCGTCGGTATGCTCTTCAGCCTACCCGCAAGTGGCACTAGATTATACCTGGTTCCAGACAATTAATGCATTATCATGATTCTCAAATGACATAATTGGAAATGATAGTCTATCATATCCAATCTCTCCTTGGAACCATCCTTTAATTGAAAACAGACTCTATTCTGGCCTGGATTGAATCAAGGGTTTGAAATGCCAAGTAATAAACCTAAACTGCCTGACAGTATTTAATATATAATACAATATTCCACTTACAGTTTTCCTACCATTCTACTACTGATCATTTAACATTCAAATAACATTCCAAGTATGGATATAGGCTAATTAGTACTGGGATTCTCGAAAGTACACGTTTCACAGTGCCTCCCAACTGTAAATTCCGATGTGGTCCTCGACATTATTGCTTGTAGGTGAGGGTTACATAGAAACATTTTTTTGGAACCCCTGTCTACATTGCGTTTTCGCTATTTGTATTTATTTAAAAAAATAGATATTCCGGAACTGCTATACCATGAGCTTCCTGATAGTGATAGAGTACCGTACTCCATTTTATTTGCATTGTTGAGAACTTTCAGCTACTCAAATTAGATTATTTAATAATATGAACTGGAAGGACTCACTACTCCACACAACTCTGATTCCTCATCTTTATCTTATCCAAGATACCCTATCCTATCAACCCTCCCTATCTGAGAAGTACGCCTTTTCCAACTGTATTTGAGAAAGTATTAATTGAGAATAGTCATTAGTATTTGAGAAAACGTCAGATGTAATGAGAATAGTCAATTGCATTTGAGAAGTCATCACTTGTAGTTGAGAATAGTGAATTTTATCTGAGAAAGTATCATTTTAACTTGAGAACAATAATTGAATAGAATAGAACAGAACTTTATTTGCCACTTCTTTCAACATTACAGAAAATGAAAATAATACCTCCAATTCAATTCAAACTCAACTAATTCACAAATAAATTGAACAAGCATTCTTTTCATCATAAAAAAAGTTCTTTAGCTTAGCCGAGGCCGTCAGCCGAGTAGATAGATTTCTTTATTATACATTATACCAATATTGAATAATTATTATTGTTCTTGTGATTACATAATTCACTCAATAATTATTTCTCCCTATCATTCCTATCCAATTCCTCCTTCTTCTCATACCTAACTAATTTCTCGTATTATCATAACTAAACATTGTAACTCAACTTTTAAAAAGCAATTCACACTCTTAAATTCACCCTCTTAAGGGACCTTGTATGCGTCAATGTGGCTGGACTTATAAAATATACAACACACCATAATTATTAACTTCACGAACAAAAAACAAACAACAACTCGCAGGTATCTGTACTCATTCACTGTTCAATAATTCATTTCCATAGTACCACTTCTCTCTTTCTCCCAATCGTCCTCTCTTCTGAAAACTACAATCTTGGATTTAGCCATGTTCACTGTGAGATTCCACCTTATGCAATATCCCTTTAACTTATTATCATTGACTGCAGATGTCGAGGATTCTCAGACAACAATACCACGTCATCACATATAACAGCGAATTTATCAGCCTCTGCCCAACATAATATACCTCCACCAATAACATCACTCAAATCATTCAAAAATAGTGTGAATAGCAACGGGGAGAATACGCATCCCTGTTTTAATCCTTTTCTGGTTTCAAAGTATTCTGTTAAGTTACCCTCCACGCCATGCATACAGGAGACTTCGTATTTCTATATACTCCTCAACATCGCAATAAATTAGTCGACACTCCCAATTCACTCAGTTTAAAAAATAAAGCCTCTCTGTCCACACTATCGTAGCCCAAAAAGAAACAGTACACTTCTTTGTAGGTCTATTCAACGTTTTCATTACTATATTGAATAGAACAAAAATATTATCAGTAGCCGAATAACCTCTCCGAAAGCCACACTGATTCTCTTTAATAATCTTTTCTCTTTCCTCCACAACTGCAACCTTCTCAGTAAAATAAATGAAATACTTTAGCGACAGCATTTATAAAAGATATGGCTCTATAATTATTCATCATTAGTATTACCTTTTATGCAATGGAAATATAATGAACGTGGAAACCCTGTTGGTATCTGTCCACCTCTGACGATGGCATTGGAAAAAGTCAAAATAATCTCTTTGTAATTTTTTGACGCATTCTTGTAAAACTCAGCAGGACTCTGTTATCACCTGGAGCCTTATTGTTGCGCATTGTCTTGAAGGCACTTTCAATTCATTCATATCTATGTCTTTGTCAAGAGTTGATCTTCAACATTCCTCGCCGCATAATATGGTGACTACCCCGCAAACTGATCCAAACACTCGTCTGAAGTGTTCAACCAATCCTCAGCCTCACAGTTCCCGAAATCTTGAACTCTCTACACTTGAATTTCTTTATCAGAGCCCACAAATCACTGGAATCCTTGACTCTTCTGAATTGTCTTTTATATCGCTGTAATACGCTTGCCTTTTACTCTTACATAGCAGTTTGTATTCTTTACTACCTTCATATAATTTTCTCTCACCTGCTCCGAATTTGATTTCTAAAACATTCAATAGGCTGAACACTCGCTTTCTCATAACCGCACACTCTTGTCGAACCACTTTTCTCTCCATCCTTCTCTCTTTCTATCAGGTTGGGGCATAATTTGCAGCTCTATATACAAGATTATTTAATACTTCATAAGTCTCTTCACTACTCTCGGGAAGACCATTTATTTCTCTACAAGCATTGGTGAGTTTAGATATATATTCATTCTTCCTCGCTTCCTTCCATTTCAACTTCGGTAAGAGTGGTAAAATTGTGCTCTCTCTTTCTAGAGTATCAACCGTGATTAGCGTAGCTTCAATTGGGAAATTATCAGATAAAAATTCTGGCACAATAGAAAAATTTCCAACTATTTGCGCTAATTCGACAGCATGCAACATAGATCTATTACGGAAGCCCCTCTGCCTATAAAAGTAAAGTCTCCCCACCTATCTCCACTTATCCTTCTATTCATAATGATGAAATTAAAAACCTCACAGAACTCCAATATTTTCTTACCTTTCATATTAATCACCTCATCCTTTGACTCTTGCTTATTCCGACATGTCCTGTCCATTTCCTATTCTACCGTTAAAATCTCCAATTAAAATCATATTATTTCTATTATGCTCTTGCACTATCATAAACTCCCATAATGTATTGAATTCTCTCTCCCATTCCATGTCTCCTCCACCACTCAGGTAATGGAACTATATAGATTCATCCCGTTGTCCTGCATTCATGTGAATAACTTTCCTCTCAAGCGCATCGATTACCTCACAAAAACTCTCTATTCTTTTACTAATTTCTATTAACTTTCCTCCCTTTGCTCTACCTCAGTTTGATTCTCAACTGCGAATTCCCAGTATAAATTGTAATCTGGAAAACAGTTTTCAAAATACAATTGCTTTCCCTTTCAACAAACGTCTCCAATAGTACAAAAACAATAATTACAAATAAAATTATATACTTGAACAATCTTACCACTTAATCCAGCCACATTGTACGCTACTATACTCAACTGTCCCTTCTCACACGGATGACGGCGTTATCTCAGCGGTTGCGGTCTTCGTCCTCGCCGCCTCGCTCCTCCTCATCACACATGCTCCCGCTCACGGCCCGCATCACACTCTCATCGAACATGCTCCCGATCTTCTGCAGCCCATCCTCTCCCTCCGAGACCAGTCCATTCTCCTCATCCAGCGTGAAAACCCGACTATTCCGATTAAACGATCCACTTCAACCGATACTCTCCTCTCACTCCCGGAACTTGTTTCTTCAACTCGCCAAGCACCCGGAAAAGCTTTGATCGTCGTTTTTTGGTGCGAAAGCAAAGTCTCTTATGAATCACAAACTGTGTACCCTTCAGCTTCCTACTGTTTCTCGTGATGAATGGATGTCCTGATCGTCCGAAAATGCGTAATGATTGGCCCGTTATCTATTTCTTGCCCAATGCATTTGCTCGATTAACCAGGTACCTCTCGTTGCCCCCAAATGACTCACACAAAAGTCTTTGACAGTTCTCACGTAATCCACTGTTGCACA
Source organism: Nilaparvata lugens (assembly GCF_014356525.2). NCBI lineage: Eukaryota > Metazoa > Arthropoda > Insecta > Hemiptera > Delphacidae > Nilaparvata > Nilaparvata lugens. The sequence continues at coordinate 10,592,006 of NC_052509.1, read as the reverse complement.
TTCATATTTCAGCCCGCGAAAAATTATATTGTTCCTTCTCGATCTATTTTCAAAATTTTCCATCTTCCTGAATATGAGATTATTCTGAATTTTTTGAGCAACAATTTGATTTCTAACTGTCAATTCTCGACAGAGAGTTTATTCACTTTTTCAATTAGACCATTTAAATCCCTTTGTAGCTAGCAGCGCGAGTTTTTCATCCATAGCCTTACTAAACCGCTTTTCAAAACGGTCAAATAGTGATTCAATAAAGTCTGAGTTCACATTACCGGAAGCTTTAACACTTTAACACGAGGACTCTTCTTAGCACTATCGTCCGGTGAAAAGTATTGTTAGATACTGTTCTTATTCATTCAGCTTCGAATATTTCGATTCACTTGAGAACAATTTCACAAATAAAAAACAAATTGATAATTCAATTTATTACGAAAGAACTTTTAGCTCTAGGTCTCTTTTTAGCACTACGTCTGGGGTTGGATACTGTTTTTATAATTTACTTTGAATATTTCGATTCACTTGAAAACAATTTCACAAATAAATAACAAATTGATAATTCAATTTATTACGAAAACGTTTAGGTTAAACATGCACTAAATGAACCGATTAAGCACGACCCGTCCGGAAACTTGAGATAAGAGAGCAAAACAATTCTGCGACCGCTCCGTTCAACAGCTCACTATCAACTCCTAATTTGAGAACATACGATTTGAAATCGAAAAGTTGTCAGTTGTAATTGGGGAATGATTTTAAAAACCAATACTTATTTTCCATAACTGTACTCATAAAAAATAATATGATAATATATTTTATATTCAAATGAAACGTTTAGTTTTTAAATGAAAAAAATATTTTTGAGCCCCAAAATCCATTGGAGAGTTACCGAATTGCTTGATCAAGAGATTCAATTGATTGATGATAAAGTTCAATTGCGCCGTGAACATAGAGAATTTGATCTTCATCAAGTTCAAATGTTTGGAGACAAAAGTCGTGTTGCCAATACATACATGAAATGATTCTCATTAATCATTCGTGAACAGTACAGGGGAAATAATGAGGAGTTGGGTGGAAAAACGACCTGAGTCAAAAAATCAAGGTTGTGTAAATTGAGTTTGAAATATTTAGTACACATCTTCATTATTTCATCAGAATGCAATATTCTTGCAAGTATTTGAACTTTATTGATCTTTTTATACTATTTTATGCTATTATTCATAATTAGCCAGTAATCCAAGGCTAACTGATAATAATTGATATAAGGTGTGTTGTCTCAGGTCGTTTTCCCATAACCCTGGTTGTTACATGTTCAGAGGTTCAATAAAATGATGAAAAACCCGTATCAAGAGTAGTGATAATGATAATATATTGCTCATGATATTGGATAATTAATAAGTAGGTGATAACGATCTAAAAAATGTCATTTAGAAGTGAACAATTGATGATGATATTTTCTTCTTGAACACGTTTCTTCCCATAATCAAGACTCTGGAATGTTACATGGTACTGTTCTGATTTTCGGGAAATTCATACACCCAATGCTTTCAGCATCGGATTCTTCTTCAGGAGCGTCTTCTTCATTATTTTCATCATCTAGAGGATAATTGGTTCCCTTGGATGTATTAATGATCTTCTTATACCATTCATTTGGTAGAGAGTTAGTTGGGAGGATATTTTTAATATTCTCTCCGAAGAATGGACATTGATATGTCCAAAGCTCCGCCAATTTATGTGGATGCATTACAATATAATCTTGTATAGTTATTCCAAATTGCTTTTTCCATATCATATACAGTTCAATAATTATTTTCTTAGTCTATATTATGTAAATTCATCTATAATTTTGCTGTATTGTAAGCTATTGTATATGAGTGTATAAGCCAGAATATACTGTAATCTACATAAGTACAAGTAATCTACAAAGTACTCAATCAATCAATCAATCAATCAGCTTCTTCTTTTGTAAGAAAACAAAATAAGGATTTCACTGGCTGCTGGCTCACAGCTTGTCAGCGAATAATTTCAGGTTTGCCACACAAACAAAAAATTTTCACAAATCAATCATTTTTCAAGATACAACAACATTTTATGTACCAATCTGTTCAGAATTAATGGCGGATAGAATGAAGCGTGTTGCGGGAAAAACGACACGAGTGGTCTCGGGTCGTTTTTCTACCCAGCTCCTCAATTTCACAATTGAAAATAATAATTTCACACATACAAAGCCTATGGAATACTGTGTACGTAGTACAGTATCCTTTCCTGCTCAAATCAAACCTGTACTGTAGGCTACAGAAGAGTCACGACATGTCAATTGGAAAATTTTCTCATTTTCAAATGTCTGCTCATGATATGATATCTTCTCATTTACATTTGACGATTTCTCAAATACAATTCACTACTCTCAATTACATATGTGATGACTTCCTAAATACAATTGACTATTCTCATTTAGGCTACATCTGACATTCTCTCAATTACAAGTGACTATTCTCAAATACAATTGATACTTTCTCAAATTAACTTTTTACTTTCTCAAATAAAATTGGAAAAGGTGTTGTGACTACTTTTTTTTTTTTTTGAGCAGGTATGATTACTAAATCTTTTCTCCGGAACAACGTCTTTTCACAAAAAGTGAGCATGCCGTACACAAGTAAAATATTCAATCCAAGGTTTACAAGAGAGTTTTTGCAAGGATTGACAGACACAGAAGAAAATGTCATATGGAGAGAGAAACTAAGAGACAAATTTCATTTTATCATAGGCTATCCTGATTTCGAGATCAATGTTAGGTTAGCAAAGTTTGAGGCATCCGCTTCTCTAAAACAGTAAGTGAATTCTCAGTGAAGCCTGTTCAAGAATATAAACTTACTGACGTGCTATTCTTGAATCTTAACAAGCCTCCATTCGCATCATTCTAGCAATAACCCAAATTCAATGCGGAAAATTCTCGGGAAATGTGTTACCAAGTCACCATTGATTGTGATGAACCTAATTTGGCGTTGAATTGTAGAGGATTTTATTCTCTTGGAAAAGTTTGGATTTTTTCACTATGAAAGGTTTTGAGTTATATGGAGAAAAAAACAGGTATTTTTAACACTGTAAGGTTAGCAGAGGGTATTTTTTTGTGAAGAATCATTTTCAGACTATTTGTACCAAATAACTAAAAATCAGTACCACAATACATTCTGGCAGCATGTTTCCTCGCTCCCTTCTCATGTCTCAAGTGAATGAACAGAAAAATAAACTATGAATTCGCTAAGCTGTGACTCAATGAGTCTGAACGAAAAAGGAGATAAGTTGCTGATTCATAAATTCACGGCAAGCCCCATAGCAAACCAGTTACTTCGAACAGTGAAGGAGACAATGGAGATATGCAGGGATATGCAAGTACCCCGCATTGTATGCTCAATCCGTAAATGAGTTTTGTGTGTGTATTAGCGATCGTAGCACAACGTGGTGGCAATTTTGGAAACTGGAGTGTATCCCAATTAGGTGGAGTACTAACAAAATGGGGAGATTTTTTTTTATTACGTTTTTACATGATTTTAAGCATGTAGAGGTGATTTTTACTAAATTGAGCAGTGACACTACGGGGTCTCCCCTTAGTGTACACACCTCCCCTTAATGTGCTGTGTATACTTGATTGTCTCCCCGTATTATACCTTGTTCCAACACACACACACACACAACACACACACACACACACACACACACACACCACACACACACACACCACACACACACACACACACAACACACACACACACACACACACACACACACACACACCACACACACCACACACACCACACACACACCACACACACACACACACACACAACACACACACACACACACACACAACAACACACACACACACACACACACACACACCACACACACACACACACACCACACACACACACACACACCACACACACCACACACACACACACACACCACACACACACACACCACACACACACACACACACCACACACACACACCACACACACCACACACACACACACACACACACACACACACACACACACACACACAACACACACACACACCAACACACACACACACCACAACACACACACACAGATCAACACCCAAAAATCATGTTTTGAACTCAGGGGACCTTGAAACGTATAGAAAACCTGAATTTGGGGTACCTTAATTTTTTTTGGAAAGCAATACTTTCCTTACCTATGGTAGTAGGGCAAGGAAAGTAAAAAGTGGGTGTGCTTGCAATTTATATTGTAGTTCTGATTCTTTATTCATTATTTGGGTACTCAAGATGAGTCCATAACCAATTTCTTCATGCAATATTTCCTTGTGCTAGATACAGGGTGGCCCAAGAACCTCTATTTTCAGCTCATTTCCAGTTTTCAGCTATTTCTGCCAAATCTCGTGATCGGACAGAAAAATTTGCTCTCACCTTTTTTTCAGATTATAAAATTCTGAATGAAATGAAATCATTCAGAAACCATTCAGATGAGTACTGAGCTATGATTTTTCAAAAAAGAGTAAAATTTGAAGAAAAAAACAATTTTGATGAATTTTAGTTTCTGATCAACAATATCTTCCGATTGTTACCATTTAGATGTATAATTCGAAATCCCTCTGGGCGTATTTTTGTGCTCTCCAATCTGATATCAGGTAGAGCGTTCTATCTCATATAGATTTCCAGGTACACCTGACAACAATGCTCCTTGTATTGTGAAAAACAACTCATTTTCAGCTTCACCCGTCATCACCAACTACATTGTCCTCACATTGATATTTCGAACAATGTCATAGGTTCATGATATTATGTTCTATGAAAATCACCTGTTAGATGTACTTCATTTCAGTATTTACTAGCGGAGAGGCGCGCTTAAGGATACATCAAGATAAAAATTTCAAACACTTATAACTTTTGACACAATGCTCAGATTTCATCGTACTACAGTTCATTCTTCTCGGCTCGTCAAGGCGGTCCAAAATCATGCATCATGAGTCAAATTCGGTCGAAAAATGGGAAATTTATTGTTGAGTGTACTTAAGCCCATATTCCAGTACATAAAAACGGCCAATTTCTATAATCAAAGCTATGTCTCTGTCTTGTCAATGCCTTCTATAGACGATAGTAAGTTAATACAGGTTCATTGATGTAATATTAACGGTTTATTCTCGTTTAAGATAATCAATCATAATTTATAAGGCAAGAAATTATATTTTTCAATAATTTCATAATGAATTTTTGATAATTAAGATGAAATATTTCATTGATTAATTATGAACTCTACATTGATAAAAGACGATCCAATACACAAAAAATGTCTTTTATATCTTCAATTCACAATATTTTTTCAGTCCTCAAGTATTTTCACAAAGTAGATTTTCAAATCTACATGCTTCAAAACTAAACATAGAAGAAATATTAAAAAATTATTTATGTTATTCATGATCTAGCTATGATCTGTTATCAATGATCCAGCCTGATATTCATTCATCGTCTATGCTTTATCCATAAATCAACCAACATTATCTTGTGGAACAACCAAACCAATCTCTCCGCGTCACTTCCAAATAAGGGTCAAATTATCATCCAAATTAGACACATCAAATCGTCACCTGGTTGTTATCATCCATCGGTACCTCACTGGATAAGGAATCACTCAACTGTTCTTCTATAGGTACAACCTTAGACCAGTTATAGAATAGACACGCTGGGAAGTCTAGCCTCTGAAGCCAACATCTACTGCCATATCTCCAAATCGTGACGTCATCATCGGATAGAAAAATTTCAGAAGGATGTAAATTATTATTCATTAAAATGATAAACTCCAGCTGCGCTCCCGCTGAAATAGACACAATCTGCTATGGAAAACAATGTAAACAAACTCTACAGAAAAGTTTTCTATCTGATGCTTACGTCACGATTTGGAGATATGGCAATAGATGTTGGCTTAATCGACTTTCAGTATGAATATACAATGGGCCGTGTCTATTCTATAACTGGTCTAAGGGTACAACTTACAATAATTTCATTGAAAACATCTGATCAATTTTCGAACTTACAACAATTTTATTGAAAACAGCTGTTCAATTTTCAAACTTACAATAATAATTGAAAACAGCAGTTCAATTTTCGAACTTACAACAATTTTATTGAAAACAACTGTTCAATTTTCGAACTAACAACAATTTTATTGAAACCAGCTGTTCAATTTTCGAACTTACAACAATTTTATTGAAAACAGCTGTTCAATTTTCGAACTTACAACAATTTTATTGAAAACAGTTGTTCAATTTTCGAACTTACAACAATTTTATTGAAAACAGCTGTTCAATTTTCGAACTTACAACAATTTTATTGAAAACAGCTGTTCAATTTTCGAATTTACAACAATTTTATTGAAAACAGTTGTTCAATTTTCGAACTTACAACAATTTTATTGAAAACAGCTGTTCATTTTCGAACTTACAACAATTTTATTGAAACCCTGTTCAATTTTCGAACTTGCAACAATTTATTTGAAAACAGCTGTTCAATTTTCGAATTTACAACAATTTTTATGAAAACAGTTGTTCAATTTTCGAACTTACAACAATTTTATTGAAAACAGTTGTTCAATTTTCGAACTTACAACAATTTTATTGAAAACAGCTGTTCAATTTTCGAAATACAGTATCGGCCGCACAACAGCCGGTTAAATTTTAGCCGTGATTAATTCTACGGGAACCAATCGGAGAAGCCATCTTTTCAAAAACGCCTTCCTCGATTGGTTCTCGTGGTTTTAATCACGGTTAAAATTTAACCGGCTGTTGTGCAAACGGGGCACAGTATTGGAAATGCATGCACGTGATACAAATCTAACCTTCTTTGATTGTTATAATGCCGACACCAGGCCAGCTACTTTCCATCACCTTTAAAGGCGCCACCTCAACTTATTCTTCTTCCTGCTTCTTCTTCTTCTTCTTCTTCTTCTTCTTCTTCTTCTTCTTCTCTCTCCTTCTCTCCTTCATCTCCTCCTCTTCCTCCTTTCTGTTTCTCTTCTTTTTTCTGTTTCTCTTCTTCTGCTGCTTCTCCTTCATCACCTTTAAAGGCGCTACCTCAAACTTCTTCTTCTTCTTCTTCTTCTTCTTCTTCTTCTTCTCTTCTTCTTCTTCTTCTTCTTCTTCTTCTTTTTCTTCTTCTTCTTCTTCTTTTTTCCTCTCCTCTTCTTCTTCTTCTTCTTCTTCTTCTTCTTTACCTCCTCCTCTACTCCTTTTTCTTCTCCTCCTCCTCATTCATCTTCTGTTTCTCTTCTATTGCTGCTTCTCCTTCATCAACTTTAAAGGCGCCACCTCAACTTCTTCTTCTTCTTCTTCTTCTTCATCATCGTCTTCTTCTTCTTCTTCTTCTTCTTCTTCTTCTTCTTCTTCTTCTTCTTCTTCTTCTTCTTCTTCTCTTCTTCTCCTCCTTCTTCTGTCCTTTGCCTTCTACTCCCTCTTTTTCTCCTCCTACTCCTCTTCCTCCTCATCTCTCTTCTGTTCCTCTTCTTGTGCTGCTCCTTTTGCTGCTTCATTTTCTTCTTCTTCTTCTTCTTCACCGATTGTTATACTCTGCCGATTCTTCTACCCACACACATCTTCGTCTATACTCGGAGTTGATAATAATTCAAAGCTCATTCAATGCTAATCGCTAGCGTGTGTGTGTGTGTGTGTGTGTGAGTGTATCGAACCGTAACAAGCGATCGAGATATCGATCGTTGCGGTCGGCTGCTGGCAGAATATCGATTATCATGCTTTCGACATTATTAGCCCAAGTAGTAATTGCACCCTGTACCAAAATAGTCAATGGTTGTCTCCTGAAGTACTATGTACTATTATAGAGCAGTAGACAACAATGGGTCTAGTACACTTATACTACCATGAATGATGAATTATGACGTCTTACTGATCTAATCTATCACAGACTAACCTATTCATCTGTCTCCCACACTGTTTCTTTCTTTTTTTACTCGTTCTTCTTGTCTCCCACACTGTATAATTCTCATTTTTCAATTATTTATATCAATTGTTCTAATATTTTACTATACAAATGATGAGGACATCGTTGTTACTCTTTCTTATCACTTTGAAGAGAAATCTTATCACTTTGAAGAGAAATCTTATCACTTTGAAGAGAAATCTTATCACTTTGAAAAGAAATCTTATCTCTTTCACAACAGAACCGAGTGTGATGGAAAGGGAACGCGCCAACTATGCTCCGCGTCAGTAGAGCTCTCCGTCCTTACGGGGAAGCTCTTACGGGGAAACCACTTTCGAGGGGATTGGTTGACGGTGACAACTGAGCTCCTGAGAGAGGAGCCTAGCTGACGGCGAGCTTGGTTGTCGTCTACGGTACCGACAACTAGTCCCCTCTGAACCAGTAGGGGATTGACTGTCGGGGAGACTAGTTGACGCCAGTCGGGCTCGATGACGACAACAAAGCTCCTCGCACGCTCTGAGTGCCGGAGTTTTCGGGAGTAAACTGATTTCATGCACTTACTCTTTGTTGGAATATTCTGGAATCTACATACAGGAATCACTTGCGAGACTTAGGGCCGTTTGCACAGTATAGATTGCTAACCTCGATTAAGTTAATCGAGTTTAAGTAGATCTGAAAGTTTAAACTTGAATCGGTTTTCTCAGTGCATTTACTAATCCAGTTCAAGTTAAACTAGTTTAGCGTTAAGTTGGTAATAAAATGTTACCGTTTAAGGTGATTTTTACAGGAAATTTGTTATTTGTTTACAAACCATCAGTAAATTGACGTTATGTAGCTATTATTTCCTAGTCCAAAATCCACAGAGCTGTAAGCTGTACGGTAATAGAAGTGAAAAGCGATCAAAAATGACGAAATGCTATATTAGTATTAGATACAAACTTATAATTGGTAGGCACCAAAAATATATTTTAGAATGTTTTTAAAAAAGCGATTTTGTTACGCTTAAATCTACTACGGTCTTCCTCGTTTATTAGAAATATCTCGAAGGCAAAATATCTCAGTTATGTTTTATTAAAAACATGTTTCCTAAACAAAGACCACTGTCAAAAATTGACTTATTTTCTATCAAGTGGTTTATTTAATCAGATACTGGATTGGCAGTTGCTTTATTCAAGAAAACCGTTAAGAAAATTCTCTATCATCCCAGAAATTTAAATCATTCGTTTTTGCCCAATTTTTCTCAGTTTTGAAATTTCTTCGCAGTCATCTCTATCAATTGCATTAAAAACTTCTATCAATTCCTCCATTATAATTATTTTTACATTCAAATAATAATTCACTTTAACCTAAATTAATAATAATTATCGTCTACAGAAGCATTAAAAAAACCGTCGAAAAATAATGTACTATCAACAGGTGCTGTTTCCCCATCAAATCTTTACAGATTTCAAGTAAATCTAAATTATTTGGTTTAAACTTCCTGCTTTGGAGGTTTAAACTTCCCCAGAGTTTAAACTCAATACAGAGTTTAAACTGATACTGTGCAAACGAAATTTTAGTTTAAACAAAAAAAAAATCCAGATTTGGTTTAAGCTTTAGCTTAAACTTACACTGTGCAAACGGCCCTAAGCCTACAAACACTCATTCTGAAAATGCTTGCCAATTCAATAAGAAACATTTCCAAGTCAGTTGAATTCGGAAAGAGAAATAGTTTATTTCATTTTATTTTTGCAGTGATAGAAGTGACAACACTAACAAGCTTTCTTCTATTAATCGAATTCATAAAATGTGTGAAACAGTGTTTGTGATTGTACTACTTCACCGCCCGCTTCAAGCTGGTTTCAATGTTCAATAGGGGATAGGGATGTCAATCACGGGACTGATTTCCAATCCCGGTATTTCGGGATTATCCAATATCAATCCCGGGATCCCGGGATTGGCAAAAATCAGATTCATGCGTTTTTGAGCAAATGTTCATCCTTAATTACATGTTCAGTAACAGTATGTGGAGATAAATAGAGCTCATTATAGAGAGAGATGATATTATTGAATTAGAAAAGTACTTAAAAATGTTATTAAAATTGAACATTCTTTTTCTATAAATGTTTTCAAGATTAGGAGTAAATTTTCTTAAAAGCTGAACCACTACTAAATAACATTTTGTAAACTATATTTACTTCAACTAGATATTCTACTCATGATAGAGAAAGAGAAGAGAAGAGAAGATAATTAGACATAGAGGTGGTGCTTGTTTATTTCTGATTTCTGATGTCTTTTCAAAGTTCTGAGTGCATTTCAAGGAAATTACATCAGCACTATCGCAAATATTGCGCCGTCTAGACTTGTAATTGTGGTGCTGTGTAAACAGAAACAAACGTAGAGGCGTAACAACCATTCTGCGAATGATATGCCAACCGAAAATGCGAATTCTATTTATCAAGTACAGAGTATATGCAACTGTAGGCTGTGCAAGTAGGAAAAATTAGTCAACTACTTATAACAATAAATTTGTCATGCAAATGAATTTTATATTGAATTGTTTTTAGAAAAATACGATTCACAATTTCAGGTTTTCTAATCCCGAAAATCCCGTGATTGACGCTGAAAAATCTCGGGATTGTTAGGTATCAAAAATGAACTGGGATCCCGGGACTCGGGATCCCGGGATTGACATCCCCAATAGGGGATCAGCTGTCAGGGTGCTTGGTTGTCGTTAGCGTGCGAGGTGCTTAGTTGTCGGGTGCGATCACGACAACCAGATACCTCATATCCAGCAGGGGATCATCTTTCGGGGAGCTTGATTGTCGTGAGCATGTTTTAGGAGCACATGAGATGTTGGGGAGAACAGTTGACGGCAATGGTATATTTTGCCAGGGGATTTACTGACGCCTGGGATCAAAATTGCGAGGTGCTAAGTTGTTGGGGAGACAGGTTGGCGGCGACCCGATGGAAAAATACAGGAGCGTTTTCTTCCCTTTGACAACTTAACTGTATTAGGCAATGTTGCGGAGCTTGGAAAGGATAGCGCTATCCGCTTTGTCGAATGATAGACAAGGATAGCAATACCATTGCTAATCAAACACTGCCATTATAATGTGGACCTCACTATAGCTGTAACAGTGGACAATGGGTGACAAGATTGTCGCCAATAAATATCAATTGACAAATGGATTGGCGGCTTGGATTGGCTGTTGGCTATTGGCAAGTGGAAGTACCTCGTTGCTACGGACCTCAAAGGAAGCTTCCGACTGCCAGCTTGGTTATCCGACTGATAACTGCACGAAGCTGTCAGAATTTCCTATGAATAACATTAATAATTTCCATTCAAACAATGCTGACAAATTGAAGTGATTCTTGCTGTAACCGCAACACGGGAAGCTGTCTGCTAATTAATTTTGAATACAGTGGCGGCAACCATTGATAAAAGAGAGAGAGAGAGAGTGAGAGGGAGTGAGAAGACAACAGGATACTGCCTTCTATGGGTGCAATTCTGCTGTTTTCTTCATCTTCTTCTACTTCTCACTCTGCTTTCTTTGTCGGTTCTTCTTCTTCTTCTTCTTCTTTCTTCTTTCTTCTTCTTCTTCTTCTTCTTGTCTTCTGTCTTCTTCTTCTTCTTCTTCTTATTCTCTCTTCTTTCTTGGCTTCTTCGTCTGATTTCTTCTTCTTCTTCTTCTTCTTCGTTCTTCTCTTCGTCGTCTTCTTCGTCTTCTTCTTCTTCTTCTTCTTCTTCTTCTTCTTTTCTTCTTCTTCTTCTTCTTCTTCTTATTCTTCTTCTCTTCTTCTTCTTCTTCTTCTTCTTCTTCTTCGCTCTTCTTCTTCTTTCTTCTTCTTCTTCTTCTTCTCTTCTTCTTCTTGATTCTTCTTCTTCGGTTCTTCTTCTTCTTTTCTTCTTCTTCTTCCTTCTTCGTCTTCTTGTCTTCTTATTCTTCTTCTTCTTTCTTCTTTTCTTCTTCTTATCTTCTTCTTATCTTCTTCTTCTTCTTCTTCTTCTTCTTCTTCTTCTTCTTCTTCTTCTTCTTCTTCTTCTTCTTCTCTTCTTCTTCTTCTTCTTCTTCTTCTTATTCTCCTCCTTCTTTTTCCTCTTCTCCTGCTATCTTCGTCTTCTTCTCCTTTTTCTTCTTCTTCTCCTACTTCCACTTTTTCCCTCTTCTTCTCATCCTTCTTTTTTATCTTCTCCATCCTCATTCTCTTCTTCTTCTCCTCTCACTCCCTTCTTACCCCTCACTTCTTCTTCTCCTTCCATCTTCTTCTCCTCTCACATATTTCCTCTCCCTTCTTCGTGCTTTTCTGTAACCATTCTCTCATCTTCCACTCTTCCTTAGTTGTTGAACAATGTTGTCTTTCATTTTTGAACTTCTCCATCTTATTTCTTGTGGCAGCGCACTTCAACCGCAGGCTACTCATTATTGTCTATTTCAACCCTTCTCTTCACAAATTATATGTCTCTGAATAATTATCTAGGCTACTCAGTAGTATTTAGCGTTCAATGGTAATATTTCATCCATTGAATGGTTAGGCCTCTGGCTCCAAGTGGTAATAAGTCACTTTTAATCAGCTATTATAACTTGGTTTCTGATTGAGTACCTCTCACTTCAATACCATATAACATAAAGTATCATATTAGTCAAGAAGTTACCTATAAGAAGTTACCTACAAGAAGTTATCTACAGTTATAGATACAAACTACTAAGGATTCACTGAACCTGCTCAAACCTTCATCGACACTTTACGTGTGGAATCATACAAAATAATTATTATCAGAATCATTTAAAATAATTGTCTGAGATTATCAGAGGAATTTCTAATACCCTCTTTTAATTTTTTCAATGTAAACACAACTATAGGGAGGTCCACGTATCAATGACAGTATTTGGTAAGCAATGTTATTGCTATCCTTGTCTATCATTCAACAAAGCGGCAAGCGCTCTCTCTTTATCACTTTGCTCTGTTGCCAGATCGTCTTTTATCAATGTAAAATTAATAATCGATCAACAAAATATTGCATCTTAATCCTGTAAATTCATTATGAAATTATTGAAAAGTATCATTTCTTGCTTAATAATATATAATAATATATCAATAAGCCTGTATCAGCTACCGTCTATAGAAGGCATTGACAAGACAAAGGATCAGCAACGTTGTTCTCCTATCTTCCTCCACTGCCATTATAACGTGGACCTCACTATAGTTAAGAGAACTCATGCCATTTTCAAGTATGAAATAAATAAGGATGGTACTAGTAGTGAGAGAAGGAAAAGGTTGAGAGAAAGATGGAGATGGAGGAAGCAGCGAAGGAGGAGGTAGTGAAAATAGATGAGTGAAGAAAAAAGAGATTGCAGAAAACAGACGAAGAAGGAGAAGAAGAGGGAGATGGAGAAAAAGAGGGAGAAGAAGAAGGAGGAGGAGAAGAAGAAAAAGAAAGAAAAGAAGAGGAAACAGGAGGTAGGTCAGAAAAGGAAGATTATTATCACGGATATAAGTAAGAGATAAGGAATTAGATAACAAGCAATTTGAGAGGAAGAGAGTGAATTAATGGATTGGGAAGAATAAGAAACAAGGAGAGAATAAGGAAAACAAAAGAAAGAGAAGAAAATGATATGCGATGGAGAAAGTAGAAAGTGTTAAAAATCTTGAGGGCAAGTGATAAATAACAAAGAAGAAGATAGAGAAGAAAGGGAAAAAATATTAGCGATAAAGAAAGTGAGAAGTGATAAAAATGAGGAAGATCTTGAGGGCAAGAGATAAATAATAATAGAGAAGACGATGGAGACGTTCAAAGATGAGAGAGAATAAAGATAATTCATGCTCACAGACGATTATGAGTGTAATACTTCATGCTTAACTCGGACCACACACACTAACTCCATGTTAAGTCATGGCGTACTTAGTTAAGTCCCCAACAGGCAAAGCCCCGAGTTCGGTGGAAATCATTTCATGCCAGAAATTGATAGGATGCTGTATTTTCACGCCATATTTTAATTCATTTCCATACTAGTGTCTGTAATCGTCTTCCTGATCTTGTTCTTGTAGTTCTCCTTCTTTTTCTCTCCTTTATTTTCTCTTCTACTTCTTATCCTCTCATTCCTGATCAGAAATGATTTGCAAATATAGCCTATCAATCCAAATTGATTCTGTGACGTTTATGCTCATAAAACTTTAGGTATCTCATCAGGAGATTAGCAGTAGGTGTGAAGGTATAATCTGTCCTAAGGGAACTTTTGTGGCTTAGTTGGTGAATATATTTCCTCGATCAGAGATATAATAGATAGATTTGGATACTTGTAATGTGGAAACTGAGTAGTATGGGAAATAAAATGTAATTTGTAATTGTAATAAAATAAAGGGTGTTTCAGAGAAACGGGAAATTTTGAAAGTTAAAAAATCTGGTGTGGCGCACTCACACAACTTTCCTCGCTGTTATGAGAATTGATCACCTGACGCTAGTGTTCACGCGCATCTCAAGTCTACTTATAAACAAAGATCTGAGTCAGCTGGTGACAGGACAATAACGCTGGCGAGTGGTGACATACGAGGTGTGCTATCTCTTCATAGTGAATCATTTAATAGAATCAACAGTTGCCAACAGTTTGTTATTGAAATTATAACATTTTCTCGAATTTAGAGCTTATTTTCAATTTTAGGTGAAAATGTTACTGGACATTAATTGAAGATTTCATGCTCAATCTTTTCCACTCAAATTTTTTTGTTGAAATTGTATCTAAAGCCTAATAATTGGGAATCTAAAATCAAACTTTGCATAAATGGGGCGGAGCTCCTGAAATTTTTACAGATATGGAACTTGTGGCAGTTGTTAGAGCTTATCAATGACTATTTTAGGTATAAATTTGATCAAAATCGTTGGAGCTGTTTTCTAGAAAATCTCGAAAAACCTTTTTTTTTTGACAACATTTTCTCCATTTTAGTCGCCATCTTGAATTGCATTTGATCAAAATTGTTCGTATCGGATCCTTATTTTGTAAGGACCTTAAGTTCCAATTTTCAAGTCATACCGTTAAGGCTAATCTTTAGCCTTTGAAAGATGAGATATCGTGTACACACCACACACACACACACTCATACACACACACACACACACACACACACACACACACACACACACACACACACACACACACACACGCGCGCGCGCGCACGCACACACAGACCAATACCCAAAATCCACTTTTTTGGACTCAGGGGACCTTGAAACGTATAGAAATTTAGAAATTGGGGTAACTTAATTTTTTTCGGAAACCAATACTTTCCTTACTTATGGTAATAGGGCAAGGAAAGTAAAAAAAATCTTCAAATAGAGTTTTTCATATCATTCAATAGTAAAAATAATACCATTTTAGAATAAATAATACCGTAACATTTATTTTTTGAAGATGACATCTTGCAGGTATGTTCCTTTTCTACGCAAACATTCCTGTAGTCTCTTCATCACATTGTCCATGCATGGTTTGACGTAACATCACAACTGGAATTTGAAATCGCTTCTGCAACAACGGAAGAATTGACAGCCAAGATTCCAGAAGCGATTTCAAATTCCAGTTGTGATGTTACGTCAAACCATGCATGGACAATGTGATGAAGAGACTACAGGAATGTTTGCGTAGAAAAGGAACATACCTGCAAGATGTCATCTTCAAAAAATAAATGTTACGGTATTATTTATTCTAAAATGGTATTATTTTTACTATTGAGTGATATGGAAAACTTTATCTAAAAGATGGTTTTTTTTAATTATTCAACTTTCAAAATTTCCCGTTTCTCTGAAACACTGTATTTTATTACAATTACAAATAAAATTACATCTCACTTTCCATTCTACTCAGTTTCTACATTACAAATATCCAAATCTATCTATTATATTCTGATCTAGGAAATATCTTCTCCAAATATGCCAGGAAAGTTGCCTTAGGACAAATTTTATCTTTGAAGATTTGTTTTACTACCCTAAAGATATAGTAATAAAATGGTACCCTTTCCAAAGAACCTACTTGTAATAGAACTAAATGAATTACAACAACTTAAATCCTAGTTGAATTTGAATTACAATGCATATAATTCATCCGATAAATAGGTTAACAAGAGAACAGTTAGCTACTGTTCTTTAGTAGGCTATAACATAAATCCCAACATAACTGTACCCAATTAAATAAAGCAATAAAAGGGCTAACAAGAGGATAATTGACTGCCATTGCTGTTAATAATGGAGTAAATTTAACAATACAAGTTTCAAACTACACTTCCATTGAATCAAATCGTTTCAGACATAAATCAATTAAATTATCTATGTGTCAAATATTCAGACTTTCAAGCCATGTATATCATATAATGGTGCATGCTATAGTAGTAATAAATTCTGAAATAAAACTGCATAATCTTTAGCCTTTGAAATGCAAGACAATGAGTTTTTGTTACTTTACATGGTTCTCTCCTGGTATGAACTTTCAAGAAATATTATATAGGCATACTTTCAATGCTAATAAATGCCAGCTTTTGTAGCTGATATTAATAAAGTTTGATTGCTTTTAATTATTGGTTGTAATCTGATGTTCTAATTCATCTAATGTATGATTGAATTAAGTAAAAAGACTAATATTAAAACTGAGTGTAATTTTTCATGCCAATAATGTTTTGTTTTATTGGCAGAGATAAAATAAAATACAACATCTTAAGGTGCGTACAGACTTTCGCTCTGCTCTGCAGTCGAACGTCACTCGAGCCGATCGATTGATGATCGACCGGTGAGCAACAGTGGAACGCGAGAAGAGCTAACATCTCCCGTAACGTTCATGATCGGAGCGATTGCGGAGCGTGTTGGAGGCGCGTATATCTGTACGCACCTTTAGAAATGCATAATAAAAGCAATACAAATTTGACAACCTGGGAAAATATTATAACAAAATAAAATGAGATGCCAATTGATTTGCATCTCGAGGTACTAGACCTGTTTGAGATGGTAATATAAAAATTGATTACAATTAATTTTGTAAGGATATCAATAATAATTCTCTCACTAGTAACATAGACCATCTTATCTATCTGTATTTGAGCTAGTATCTTACTATACTGTATTTTAACTGATTCCCTTATACGGTAAATAGCTTTCTGACAAAATCGAAACCAATTTCCTACATATTATTATTATGTTCCAATAAAACTAAGTAACAACTTTCACAAACACTTTAAGATGTTCAATAAAAACGATGTGTCAAAAATGAACACTTTAAACAGCTTCTAGTTTTTCTGTACGTTAACTTTCACGATACTACATGTATCTTCTCAATCTCTCTCTATCTCTCTCTCTCTATCTTTCTCTCTCTCTCTCTATCTTTCTCTCTCTCTCCCTCTCAATCTCAATCTCTCTCTCGCTATATATTTATATATCTCTCTTTTTCTCTTTACCCTGTTCATCACCTCCTTCTCACTCCCTCTTTCTTCCACGATCTACAACTTTTTGCTCAGAAAACATCGGCAAAAACTTCCACTCAATTACCATACATAGTCTACTCCAGTTGAAAAGGTCACTTGTATAAATTAATATATTGAAAGGCCTATTTGCCTGACTTGCAGTCTGCTACCTATTTTATATATTATATTATGTAAATACTTGCGCAAGTAGCTAACACGCATGTGCAAGCTATTTACTGTCAGTCTTTACATGGAAATCGCTGCATTAGAGACTAATTTGATGGTAGTGAGAATGGACCGTTGCAAAATCTCTGTGAACGTTGAAAATTTATGGGTGTTGCAATGGATTTGTTCGAATTATTTTGAGTTTATTAGAATAATAACTATTATGTCCGTAATATGTCCTATTTGCTCTCAATCATTCTCATATTAATAACCTCATAGTCTTCATCAGATTCTCAAGTCATACTAACATCAATGAATTTGTTTTGCTGGATGTTTTCCTACATATTTGAATAGCTAGAAGTGGATAATTTTAAGAAAACCATAAAAAGATTTCAATAGAATTATGTCCATATATCGTAGAAAAGAGGAGTTTCTAATTTGAGGGTTTTTTGTTGTGTTTTTATTTTTTATTTCTTTGAATGTAAATACTTTTTATTAACCATGTTTAATCTATGACGATGCTATGCATTTTATAAGTGTTTCCAGCGATGTGCATGAATAAATTGTTGATACTGTCCAATCCAAATAAATTCCATCTCAAATAAATTCCATTCATTGAAAAAATACAGGTTTCCATGACTCTATATGATGTAGCCTAGTTTATAAATGTCTATAATATTGTTTTCCTTCAGCTACCTCGGAAAGTTGCTGTTCCTGTACTGATTACAATACCCAAAAATTCACTTTTCCGCTCCAGTGCGGGAAAATTTTTTTCTGCACTCCAGATTTGCAACATTGCAACGCAAAATAGTTAGTAGGTTATATGGAGCAGCAGTGCAGGAAAATCGAAATTAAGTTGGTAACTGTGGTATAGTGTGGTATAGTGTTGTGGTGCACGTTAAAATAATATGAAGGCAGTGGACAACAGTGGATGACAGCGACAGCCACCACATCAATGACAGACGCCTTCATTCATTTACTACTACATTATTCAAATCTAAATAAATTAAGGTTTTTGTTAATAAGAAAATTACACAGAAAAACATTTGATGGATTTCAGGGAATTTTACCCATAATTACCCACTTTTCATATTCAATGGTAACTGTAGGAAAAATTTAATGTGAAATACGTGCGCAAAGTTCCTCTGCTGCACTCAAGAAACCATTCCGCCCTCGCCAACGGTTCGGGCGTAAACGTTTCTTTCGGTGCAGAAAACTGTCACTTTGCGCACTAGTTGCACAAATAACTATTCCAATGTAGTATACTCTGATAATGTAGTTTTGTAATTGAGATCAATCAAAGATTCAGAGGACTGTTGAAAAGGCTGTTGCTTGACTATTTTGTGGATAAATTTCTGCAGGAGTTATACATTACTCGTCATCAGGCTCGCTTCAGGCTCGCGTACAGACTGTCGCTCAGCTCCGCAACCGAACGTCACTCCAGCAGAGCGATTGATGATCGACCGGCGAGCAACAGTGGTTCGACCGGGGAACGCGAGAAGATCTAACACCTTCCGTAACGTTCATGATGGGTGCGTGGGCGGAGCGACTTTGTTCGATGGTGGTACGAGGGCGGTACGAGGGAGGAGCGTGCTCGGTGCGGGTTGGAAGCGCGAATATGTGTACGCAGCTTGAAGGGCCAACTGAACATACCTATCAAATTTGAACGTTTTTGGTCGAATAGATTTTCAGTTCTGCGAGTGAGTGAGTCAGTCAGTGAGTGAGTGCCATTTCGCTTTTATATAACTAGTAGTTCTGTGATCAGTAGACCTCACGCAGTATTCTCGTCCACAAGTACCTGATTGAAACTATAGACCTTAGGGAATACAGCAAAAGACTGGCTTCTCCACATATCTGTTTAATCACTTGTCAGCTGATTTATGATGAATAATTATTCTATAGTCTGATTTTTACGGTAATATTGGCGTATGAAGGAGGCTCCTTTTTCCTTTCATATTATCCTTGGAATGCGAAATTTCCAAGAACCTTGTATATACGTTGACGCGCAATTAAAAAAGAAACATACCTGTCAAATTTCATGAAAATCTATTACCGTGTTTCGCCGTAAATGCGCAACATATACACATTTAAACATTCAAACATTAAGAGAAATGTCAAACCGTCGACTTGAATCTTAAACCTCACTTTGCTCGGTCAATTATGTAGAATATAGATTATTCCTGGTCATTGATTCATCCCAGGCCCTTGTACATAGGTACGTTTGACCGAAAGTGTTTTTTTAAATATATTTTATGTGACAATTGTATAATAACAGTATTTTATCTGTGATTGTGATATATTTATGTTGAGAGCCTTCCCTAGGTTGCTTTTTTGACTTATCCTCAGTCTGATTATCAGATGTTCAGGATACATTTATAAATATTGTATTGAATTGAATTGAGGTTATAATATAATGATCAAAGACCTTAAAGAGATATAGACCCACAATGCCTATGTCTTCCCAATGATAGCTCTTACTTGAAATTGAAGGCCACCATTGGGGTATTTTAGCACGAGATATTATATAAATAATATTTGTAATACTAAAGATCACAAAGGCATTGGTGACATTGGTATGTAATAATATTATGGGTTGTCCCCTCAATGGCGGATTTCAATTCCAAGTACGACACTAGCGCTGCATGTGAGTCTATGCATCTTTAAGGTGATAATGATGAATGAAATATTATAATATAAAGATGAATGAAATCTTCACAAATCTTTATGACGTATCAAAATCTACTCACCTAAATACCATTCTCGACTTCACAAGAACTCAACATTCTGAATAATGTATTAGTTTTTTGAGAGCTTCCATGCCTGCTCCCATTTCTCTGCGTATTAAGATAGGTTGAAAAGCCCATTTACAAGATTAAACTAGCGGTTGAACGTTAAAAAACCCAGTTACAAGATTAAACCAGCGGTCATCCGTTTTTCATCATACAATGTCTACAAGTTGAACAAGTATTCATTGCGAGATCTCGAAGATTTTGATCGATATTTGTGTCGAAGTCAATAAATTGGTTCAATATTCGATGGATTGAAAAACACCACACGAGATAAAGCCCATTAACTTTTGACATTTAACTGATGTGGACACGTGACTGCTCCAGTTCTTGGAGATGACTTTATATATCCATATATTATGTGGTTCTATCCATACGAAATGGTCATGAAATATCTATACATACATTGGATCTTATTTATTTTTATATAACTGTTTTGTGGGTGTAGGTTTTCTACAAGGATTGTAAGAGAGTTGAAATGAATTCTACTGGGTCTTTCGGTTGTAAGTCAGACTTCTTGTATGAAAATCAATTAGTGATCGGTGAGAGAAGAAGGTGAAGAAACATGATGTATTTCTGATACATTGGAATGTAGTTTAGTTTGAGTTTCCAGGATTTTGAGGTTTCATCTATGATCATGTTGTAGAGTGGGTGATGATAATTATAACGAGTAGGTTATCAGGATTAGTTAACTGTGTTGTTGTTCAATATCGGGGACCGAGCTTCGCTCTGGATTACAAAAGCATAAACAATTTATTACGAAAGAAGAAATTATAATAACATTCATACAGGAATTTTCTATCTAATCACAGTAAATGATTGAGATTAATTCCCAGAGGAATGCAAAAATTTCCCTCAGAAAGGCCCAGTTGCACAAAAGTCGGTTAAATTTTAACCGTGATTAATTTCACAAGAACCAATCAGAGAAGGCGTTTTTGAAAAGATGGCTTCTCTGATTGGTTCTCATGGAAGTGATCACGGTTAAAATTTAACCGACTGTTGTGCAACCGGCATTTTGAGTTGTTGTGTAAGCCATAGAACGATTAATATCTTTCTTGGTCATAAATAATTTATTTGTTATTCAATTTTTTTATCAAATTTATTAGCTTCCGATTGGTTAATTCCTCTATATGAATTCTTCCACTATAAAAATTCAGTAGCAAATACAAATACATAACAATCGCTATTATCTTATAAATCAGCTAATTGGTTGATTTCTCTCTCACTCAACTCACATTGACAGTCGCCATTACAACGAAATCGCCGTTCTCTCTATGGTCAGTATGGAGGTAAAATTCTCTCCTACTAAACTCCCATTGGCTGTCGTCATTACAGCGAATTCGTTACTCTACTTCTATTGGTCAGCTCTTGATTCGTTGAATTTTCTATTCAACAACTCGCATTGGTTATTTTTACGGTGACGAAGTCTCTGCTCTCTTATATTGGTTATCTAATATTCTCTATATTAGTGATGATATTGTGAAATTGTTCTCCTATGTTTGGTTTTGAAGCATCTAAATTCAAAAATATACTTTGTGGGAATAATTGAGAACTGAAAAATATGAGAAGTGAACAACTACAAGACTTAAAACCTATTTCGGACGATGTGTAGCCTTATCTAAATTTGGGATAGGAATAGCACAAGGTTACCTTATTTATTTCTCTCTCTATTATTTTGATGATGTACTTTCTGTATGAATCAATAGGGAATGAAGAATCTTGTGTTTGAATTCATTCTTATCAAACTCCAATTTCAACAAATTCATCACATAATTCATTAGATTCATTCAAAATTTAGACTTTTTGAATAATTACTAAGTTTCTGTTCTAGGTTTTTTGATTTTAGACTCTAAAAGTACCTATTTGATTCAAAGTTTCCTCGTTTATCTGATTATTGAAGAGTGTTAATTGTATTTTGGAAAGTGAAAGTGACATAACCAACATTTTGATTTGGACAGTATAGTATAAATTGGAAATGGGACAGTTTTGAGCATGAGCCTGTTGTGCCTTTCCTCATGTTAAGTATTTGTACACAATGTGATGAATAAATAAATAAATAATCATTATTCTTCAAAAATCTTAGAGTATTCGTTGTAGTTCTGAAGTTTTTCAAGAAAATACGTATAGATCATGAACATTTCTTGAGCATCACAAATATATTTTAACAAATAATCTGAGAGAATCAGTTGTAATATGGAAAGTTCTCCAAGAAAATACCAATGAAACGTAAACATGATAGGGCTACGTCTGACAAGTTTTACTTTCGAGGAAAAACTTATGAAACGTTTAACGCCGGTATGTTAAAAACTGAGCACACATCTCTATTAACACCTCCGAAATTGAAATTCTGGTAGTTGCTTTCTAGGAACGTGTGACTTGGTCAATATAGACATTAAAATTCCAGGGACGGCGCCTAGGGTTCTCTGTAGTCGAGACTTTTTAGTATAGTTCTTCTACCTTTGTACCATACAGAAAAGAATACTGATAGTAATATAATATAACTGATATATGAGATCACAATAATCTATAGTCTCTGCATTGAGTTTTTGGAAATATGGTTCAAAAATATTCATTTCATTATTCTACAAATGTTATTGATGATACCATAGTTTTGTTCCACACCTATTGGGTGGTAAATTGAAGACGTGAAAAGGAACATAAAATAGTATTCATCTTTGACATTCTTCGAAACATCTCAGTGGAAAATCTATTATCACTTCAGCCTCCAAACGATGATTAGAACATAGTTTGTTTGGATTTGAATTGTTTGAAGTTTCATTTGAATTGAAGTTTGGATTTGAATTTGAATGAAATTAAATTTTTTCAAACGATGAAAGAACGACGTCAAATGATAAAGTTTGAATTAATCTGAAATAATTCTTCAAAACGTTCCGCTATTTCTGTAAAGCCGTGTCCACACTCTTGTTCGACATACATCTTCGGCAAATATGTTTTTTGAGGAGCTCAGGGACAAACATTTTAAAAAGTTTTGACAATCATTGTTTGTCAAACAAAAATTGCTGTTTTTCCAAACATTTTCAGTTTTGACAGCTGTAGAACATAAAACCTGTTCTTCCACTTACAAATATTTTGTTTGGTGACGCGTCCACACTGGCCACGGGCAAACATTGTTTGTCAAAAATAATTAAATTTGCCAAAACTTTTTACACAAACATGTTTGTCGAACATTTGTTCAGTTTGGACACGGCTTTACGGTTGAGAAGCATTCCAAGATTTCCTTTACTGGATTACTAGTAGTTCTGTGAACAGAAGACCTCACGCAGTATTCTCATCCACAAGTACCTGATTGAAACTATAGACCTTATGGAAATACAGTAATAGACTGGCTTCTCCACACATTCTTGTGTAATCACTTGTCAGCTGATTTATGATGAATAAATTTATAGTCTGTTATTTACCCGATATAAATATTGGCGTATGAAGGAGGCTCCTTTTTCTTTTATATTATCCTTGAAATGCAAAATTTCCACAAACCTTGTATATAGGTCGACGCGCAATTAAAAAATTACCTGTCAAATTTCATGAGAATCTATTACCGCGTTTCACCGTAAATGCGCAACATATAAACATTTAAACATTAAGATAAATGCCAAACCGTCGGCTTGAATCTTCGACCTCACTTCGCTTGGTCAATGATCTCAATTTTCATTTTCATTGATTACAGCAAACCTCGGAAATCATATTGTATTTGGGTTCAATAAAAATTAAACATTAACTCCAATATAATACCTTGAATATAAACATACCTCCAAAACTTTTTATGTAGCCTTTGTGTCATTAACTGATTAGGTGTCTTATTCCGATTAGATCACTAATTGATATCACAGAATTACAAGGAGTTTTCTCTGAATTATAGGAGTTTTCTCTGTTGATATCAATAATCAAAGTTATGTTTTTTATTCATCTCATCTGAATGAGTATAAGCTGATGTATCAAATCTCAATGGATGAGAGGGTTCATTTAATCGCACACAGGCAGTAATGCCTATGCTGCGAGAGTAAATATTTCTTAATATATTTGTATATTTGCTGTCATTTCTGTGGTGCTGACATTGTCTTATTTTTATTGTAACGTGTATTCTTATTTATGATGTGGGATACCACTGTAATTGCGTGTACGACTTATGAAATAAATAACTTTTTAGATTGAAAAAAAAACATTCAGGGTAGGCCCACAATTGGAAGATTGTATGGAGAACATTGATGAAATAGTAAAACATAGCACAAGGAATTTCTTTTTATCTATCTAGCTTCAGTGCTCTTATTCGGTGGAAACTACACAGCCAAACTTACCCTGTAACTTTCAAGGAATGGAAAAACAAGATAGATGCCCTAGTTTAGTATAATTAGGCCACTGGTTTATTATTTTTAGTAACGTTGAAGTCTTCTGGTATCTCAGAGTGAGGGGGGCTTATATAGTGAGGTCCACGTTATAATGACAGTATTTGATCAACTTTGGTTTTGCTATACTTGTCTATCATTCGACAAAGCCGGTGGTACCATCCTTTTCTAGGTTCACAACGATGCCAATTATGTTTTTGACAGTGTAGAAATATAATTTATTGATGCAGAGAATCGGCATCGCTATTCTTCCTCTATCTTTATCCACTGCCATTATAAAGTGGACCTCACTATCGGATCTTCTAAGATGGATAGTTGGTGGACCTCACTAAATACTAATCATCAGGATAAAATCAGATCAATCTAACGCAATCAGTGGAATGAAACTAATCCAAGCAGTAGCATACAAACCCATAATTTTTTATCTAGTAGCATTGGAAAGGTTGAGAAACAAAAAACCCGGTTGCTCTAATTTATAGTCGAATTAGACTTCCAACGAGTACAATAACCTTGGAAGAAAGATAGTGAGTGTTCTGGTGTTATATATTCATAGGGACAAGAAAGGAAGGAAGACAAACGAAGTAAACCATCGGTTTATAACCAATTTGGTATAATTGGGCCACACAACCCTTTGCGTAGCAACAGTTAACACCCAGTTACTTGGATGAAAATAAAAAGATAATGAAGTGAAAGAAAATAAGAAGAGGATGAGAGGAGGAGGAGAAGAAGAAGAAGAAGAGAAGAAGAAGAAGCAGAAGAAGAAAAGAAGAAGAAGAAGAAGAAGAGAAGAAGAAGAGAAAAAGAAGAAGAAGAAGAAGGGAGAAGAGGGAGGAGAAGAAGAAGGAGAAGAAGAAGAAGAAGAAGAAGAAGAAGAAGAAGAAGAAGAAGGTGGAGGAGGAGAAGAAGAAGAACAACAACAAGAACAAGAAGGAGAAGAAGAAAAAGAGGAAGAAGAATAAGAGGGAGAAGAAGGTGGTGACTATCTGGGTGAATCAAAAATAATATTAACTTATAATTTTCACTTTCTAAATTCAATTGTTTGGAAAACATAGCATAGAATTGAATACTTGTATATTTTAAAATAACTTGAAAATTTGCCAAGTTGTGTAGATTATTTGCTGATTGTTAAGTAGACCTTAGTACTCTAGCAAATCAATTTACGATTTTATTTTGTTGATATCAGTGATAGTTTTTTACTAATTGAATTTTTTCTCTCATTTCAGGTGAGTATTCCTTGCCTTACATTATTGGATCATAATTATACAGTATGATGCATCACAGTGGAAGTAAGGTAAGTTTCAACAAATATTATTCAATTGATCAATTCGGAGAAGACGCGGAAAGGGGAGAAGAAGATATGAAAAATATACAATGGGGAAAAAGAAGGAAAAAAGAGGTACAAGAAAAATAATTGAAAAAAGAGAAAAAGAATCAGTAGAAGGATGAAGTTGGATAGAAATTGGAGAAGTGAAATAAGAAGAAGGTGGAGATGGTGGAGAAGAAGGTGGTAATGAAGGAGGAGGAAGATATGAGGAACAGTGAGAGGAAGGTTGAGGAGAAGATGGCAGAGGAAAGAAAGTCTCAAGAAGAGGAAAAAAAGAAGAAAAAGAAGATGAACACAAATAGGTAATGGGAGAGAAGGAAAATATGAGAAATAGGAAGAAAAATGTTGAAAAGACGGCAAAGGGGAGAAAGTCTGAGAAAAAGGAATAAAGAAGAGGAGAAAGGAGAAAAATAAAAAGAAAACGGAGAAGAAAAACTAAAACGAAGAATCAAGAAACAAAACAAGGATTTGGGTGAGACCTGCTATAATATACGGTAGGAGCAGTAGCATTAGGATCTAGTGAGGATAGGATAATGAGGAGGAGAAGGAGAGTATTGAGGTTGAGGTATAATGAGGTGAAGGAGAAGAAGGAAAATAAGGAGAAGGAGAAGAAGTAGAAAGTAAAAGAAGAAGAAGAAAAGGGGAGAAAGAGGCCTATCAATGCATTCCTGCTATAAACTGGTAGGCTCTGTAAATCAAGTTCAATTAATTGCTCTGTCTCCTCAACATAAACAACTCCAGAGGCGCCACTTTTTCCTTCTCTTTTTTTCTACCACCCTTCCTTATTTTGAAAACCAGTCGTCAAAGATACAAGCGCCTATAAATAGATTAAAAAATCCAGAGATGTTCCAATTCACTGTTACCGTATTTAAATGTAACATACCTTTAAGGTTATGCCAGTCTTTGGTACATTGTTACCAGCCTACTATGTGAAGTCACATATTTCTATCCTATTATATTAAGCGAGCGATTTCTGTATTTTTATATCTGGTTATTTTTATATCTGGTTATTTTAATATCTGGCTATTTTTATATTTGGTTATCTATGTTTTACGGATCTCGAAAACGACTCTAATGAATTTTTACGAAATTATTTGTAACATAGTAGGTTTATGATATAAAAATTTGATTGCACTAGGTCTCATTCTTTAGAAAACTTGCTGAACGACATTAAAAGGATAATCCTTCCTTTGAAGACAGATGATAATTTTCGTCGTCTCTCGATAACAGAAGATGTGTGTGCCTGTGTGGGAGAGAGACAGAATTATTTCCAGCTGTGTAACCATAATTAATCAGCGAGAAATTTTATCTAGCTAGACAATTTGATCAACATAATCTGATTTGTTGACATGGCATGATAATCCTCCTAAACTAGAGTATATCATAATTTTCAAAGTTGATCGTCATTTGACAATTTCAAGTGATTAGTGAGTGTTATTTTGTTATTCAATTTTGTTTGTATATAATCTAAATTATAAATTTTTTGTTTTCAAACGTTTGAACGAAAAATTGAACCTGAATTCAAGTGTATGGAACATAACCTACTTTCTTTCTGGACTATTTATAGTGTATAAATAAAAAATTCGGAAAAGAAACAGTTTTGGGCTGTGCCAGTTAGTACTTCCCCAATCATTTTAAAGAATTGTGTTCGGTTTATCAAAAGTCAATAAATAAATAACGAGCGAAGCTCGATAGCTCGAAGCCCCGATATTTATAATGTGAACTATTAATAGATTGTAGAGCAAGTTAGTTAACTCAGCTTATATCAATAGACTTAGAACAGTTTATATTATAATGTATCTTATATCATATATTATATTATATTATACTAGCAGGAAACCCGTGCTCCGCAAGGGTCTATTTTAAAACTTGACGTAATAAAATCTTGAAGAATTGAAAATAGGACTATAACCATCCTCGGTATAATAAGAATCTATAAATGCAAAATTTCAAGTTAATCAGTCCAGTAGTTCAGACGTGATGATGCGTCAAACATAATTTTCCTATCCCGTACGGGTATAATCCAGTTCTTCCTTTATCATAGTATAGATAATACCTTATAACGATAAAATTGGAACAGTAAATAATATTTAATATTATTCAACAAGTAATCTGAATTCAAATATTAGAGATCAATAATAAATGAAAACTGGGACTTCATGACAAAACATTAAACATTGGAATAATAAGATCTATAACGAAATCTATAAAAAAGATTAAGGCTGTGCAACGGCTAGGAATAAACTTTCTACTCGTGATATTTTTCAAAGTTTTTCGATTTGTATATCATCAAGCTATCAAAATGAGAAAGTTTTCTCAGGGAGACATTTTTTTAATGATCATTACTTTTTGAGATATGAGCGCCTTAAGTTTAAATTTTTGGGACAGAACATTTCAAATTCGGTAAGAGATAAATCCACAAGATTTATAGAATAGATTCTTCATGGTATTGTTGATCTATTTAAACAAAAATTTGCTGAAAATATCAATTTTTAGGATACTAAAAATAACCAAAAATAACTTTTAGTTGAGTTATTATTTTTGGTAAAATTAAATAACTTTTCCAAAAATTGATATTTTCAGAAAATTTTTGTCTAATAGATCAACAATACCATGAAGAATCCACCCTCTAACACTCATTGATTTATATCTTACCGAATTTGAAATGTTCTGTCCCAAAAATTCAAACTTCAGGCGCTCATATCTCAAAAAGTAATAATCGGAAAAAAAATTTCTTGAAAAAAATATTTCATTTTGATAGCTTGATGATATAGAAATCGAAAAACTTAGAAAAATATCACGAGTAGAAATTTTATTTTTAGCCTTTGCACAGCGTGTATATGTCACTGTTGGAAGATATTCGTAATCCAAAATGTAAGAAAGCAATTTTTTCAAGCTGCGTACAGACTTGAGCAGCACAAACGCACGGATTTCAATTTTCATCAGCTAATTATATCAGTGTATTTGTACAGAACAGTGAGGTACATTAGATTAGGTTATATTGCAGTTATCTATTTATTCATGTATTTTACAATACAGATTACAGGTACAGATAAAATAAGCGTAGCATCATTTATATATGCTCTATACCTACGCACCTTGCGACAAACCTCATGGGAAAATCTGTAGAAAAATACATGGACATAATCCATAGAAAAATACATCAATCTGTAGAAAAATACATGGACTCAAATCCATAGAAAAGTACATCAATCTGTAGAGAAATACATTGACTCAAATCCATAGAAAAATACATCAATCTGTAGAAAAATACATGGACTCAAATCCATAGAAAAATACATCAATCTGTAGAAAAATACATGGACTCAAATCCATAGAAAAGTACATCAATCTGTAGAGAAATACATGGACTCAAATCCATAGAAAAATACATCAATCTGTAGAAAAATACATGGACTCAAATCCAGAGAAAAATACATCAATCTGTAGAGAAATACATGGACTCAAATCCATAGAAAAATACATCAATCTGTAGAAAAATACATGGACTCAAATCCATAGAAAAATACATCAATCTGTAGAGAAATACATGGACTCAAATCCATAGAAAAATACATCAATCTGTAGAAAAATACATGACTCAATCCATAGAAAAATATATCAATCTGTAGAAAAATACATGGACTCAAATCCATAGAAAAATACATCAATCTGTAGAGAAATACATGGACTCAAATCCATAGAAAAATACATCAATCTGTAGAAAAATACATGGACTCAAATCCATTGAAAAATACATCAATCTGTAGAGAAATACATGGACTCAAATCCATAGAAAAATACATCAATCTGTAGAAAAATACATGGACTCAAATCCATAGAAAAATACATCAATCTGTAGAGAAATACATGGACTCAAATCCAGAGAAAAATAATACAAAAATTATGATTGTCAGGGAAATTTTGAAAGTATTCGTTAACCGGAATTTGATAACTAAATTTTCGCAGTAACAGATTCAGATTCTTATTGAATGAAAAAGACTAAGAAATTGTCAAAAACCACAGATTTAACTGTGGTTAAAAAACTAAATCTATGACAATGTCTTAGTCATTCTCATTCAATATGAATAATTACCGCAATATCAACTTCTCAACTACACAAAAAGATTCAGATTCATTTATTCATGTGTTTAACAAAACAGACTTTGTGACAATAGAGATTTGAAGGCACAATTTTTAGTTTCCTGATAATTCACACATTATAGACTTGAAAGTATTCGTAATCCTAAAGCTGTAACAACAAAATTTTCGCAAACAAAACTCATCTAGGATTCTGTAGACAACCAGAATAATTTGTTCGACAAGATTGTACGCAATACCCTGAACAAATAAGGAAGTAAGCACGAGTTCAGTTGTAAAGGATGTCATAAATAATGTAAGCAGATACAAATTTACATAATGAGCTACCAAGACATTGTTTCAGGCTGATCATACCCACAACTCAACAGGATGCGATAGGGTGATTCAAGTTGAACTGACTGTATTTCTTGAATGAGTAGCATCTACATATTGTCAGGTCCACAATGGCAGTGTTTGATTAGCAATGGTATTGCTATCCTTTTCTATCATTCCACAAAGCGGATAGCGCTATCTCGTTCTCGCTCTGCTCTGTTGCCAGATCGGCTTTCAACAATGTAGAATTAATAATCAACTGACAAAATAATTAATCTTAATTAAGGAAATTCATTATGAAATTATTGGAAATAGTTATTTGTGCAACTAGTGCGCAAAGTGACAGTTTGCTGCACCCAAAGAAACGTTTACGCCCGAGCCGTAGGCGAGGGCGGAATGGTTTGTTGAGTGCAGCAGAGGAACTTTGCGCACGTATTTCACATTCAGTTTTTCCTACAGTTACCATTGAATATGAGAAGTGGTAATTATGGGTAAAATTGCCTGAAATGCATCAAATGTTTTTTCTGTGTAATTTTATTATTGATAAAAACCTTAATTTATTGTCAAATTGAATAAAAATGTTGTCCTTGGTTATAATATAGGTACTTAATAATTTGCTCGTTGTGCTTCATTGCACCTCTGCTCACTATAGCAGCCCAGTCACTGTTACCAACTTCATTTCGATTTTGCTGCACTGTTGCTCCATATAACCTACTAAGTATTTTGCGTTGCCATGTTGCAAATCTGGAGTGCAGAAAAATTTTTCCCGCACTAGAGCGGAAAAGTGATTCTTTGCGTTCTGTAATCAGTGCAGCAATGGCCACTTTTCAACGTAACTGTAGGAAATAGTTATTTGTATATCTAGAGTGAAAAGTATGACTTTTTCTCCCTGTGGGAAAAAGTTTGAAGCCCGAGGCGAAGCCGAGGGCAGCAAATTTTCCTGAGGGAGAAAAAGTATTTTTCGCTCGTGATGTACACAACATTTTTCCTCCATTTACATTTTTTAATAGAAACTGCAAATAAAATCATTCTAATAACTTATGTATTGGTGACAATGATTCCTAACAACATAACCTAAATCTGAAACCTAAAAAACCAGTCGTCTGATTGGCACTGCTGATTGCGCTATCTATCGGCAAAAGTTATAACAATTATATCAGCTGGGCAGCTACCAAAAATGGCTGACTCCAGATCACACGGTTCAGATTTGAATTGCAGATCAAAAATATTTGTTGGCTGGTATTTTGAATAGAATAAAATATTTTAAAAATTGTATAGATTTTTATCGTCTACTAATATTAAGAATATAATAATTATCATACAAACATATATTTCATGATTTGATCAAATTTCTGGTTGTGGTATTGAATTCAGTTGACTCAATGACAGACACCTCTATTATGCTTTCTCATCTGAGCTTAGACCTTCTAACCTATTATAATGTAAGTTTCAAAATAGAGATGCTCCCCATGTTATTTAAATGGAGTCACTTTTACTCCCTAGGGAGTTTTTCTGTTTTTTACTACCGAGAGCGAAAAAGTGACACTTTAGTATTAGGTTTTAGGGAGTAAAGTAAGTACTTTAGACAGTAGGTGGAGGAAAATATAATTTCTTGCTCAATAAACTAGTAGTTCTGTGAACAGTAGACCTCACGCAGTATTCTCATCCACAAGTACCTGTTTGAAGCTATAGACCTTATGGAAATACAGCAATGAACTGGCTTCTCCACACATTTGTGTAATCACTTGTCAGCTGATTTTATGATGAATAATTCTCTATAGTCTGATTTTTACTCCAATATTGGCGTATGAAGGAGGCTCCTTTTTACTTTTATATTATCCTTGAAATGCGAAATTTCCAAAAACCTTGTATATACGTCGACGCGCAATTAAAAAAGGATCATACCTGTCAAATTTCATGAAAATCTATTACCGCGCTTTGCCGTAAATGCGCAACATATAAACATTTAAACATTCAAACATTCAAACATTCAAACATTTAAACATTCAAACATTTAAACATTCAAACATTTAAACATTAAGAGAAATGCCAAACCGTCGACTTGAATCTTAGACCTCACTTCGCTCGGTCAAATATAATGATTATTTTAAACGAGAATGAACAGATACATCAATAAACCTGTATCAGCTACCGTCTATAGAAGACATAGACAAGACAGAGGATCGGCAACGTTGTTCTGCTATCTTTCTCCACTGCCATTATAACGTTGACCTGACTATAGGATGCTGAAAGTTGATGGTAGATCTTTCACGATAGAGAGCTCGTAAAATTGGCAAAGGAAGTCGTGAACCATTTTTGTTCCATGCATTTCTAATGAGTGAGGTTCACTTTAAACTGTCAGGACCCCTTGTGAATAATATAAATGCTTCCCATTAGACCAATGAGGCTGTGAGTTGAAAGTAGCCTCAATCTTGCTATGCTACTGTTGTTAGATTTACATGAAATAAGCATGGATTGAGATATCTTGGAGTTATAGCATAGAGAAACAATAGCTTAAGTAGATATCCCATGGTGTAGGGAATTTATGTCGCAACTTTTGCTGTCGATTATTGTCCATTTTTACTGTTTTTTTTTTTTTTTTTTTTGGGTGATAGTGTATGAACGGCACAATTTGAGAGACTACCAGCGTCACACAGCTGCATAGGAAAGAACCACGTGAACTATCGGCTTGGGATAACAGTAAAACTTGCGACATAAACGCCCTATACCATGGGATATCTACTTACGCTATCGTTTCTCTATGGTTATAGCTAGTGAGGTCCACGTTATAATGGCAGTGGAGAAAGATAGGAGAGCAACGTTGCCGAACCTCTGTCTTGTCAATGTCTTCTATAGACGGTAGCTGATACAGGTTTATTGATGAAATATCAACTTTTCATTCCCGTTTAGAATAATCAATTATATTTTATTAAGCAAGAAATTATATTTTTCAATAATTTAATAATGAATTTTCATAATTAAGATGGAATATTTTGTTGATTAATTATTGTTTATTAATTCTACATTGTTATAAGACAATCAGGCAACAGAGCAAAGCGAGAAAGAGATAGTGCTATCCGCTTTGTTGAATGATAGACAAGGATAGCAATACCATTGCTAATCAAACACTGCCATTATAACGTGGACCTCACTATATGTAGATGCTACTCATTAGACGGTAGCTGATACAAGTATATTGATGAATTATCAACTGTTCATTCTTGTTTAAAATAGTCAATCATATTTTACTAAGCAAGAAACTTTATTTTACAATAATTTCATAATTAAGATGAAATATCTTGCTAATTAATTATTAATTCTACATTGTTGAAAGACGATCTGGCAACATCAGCAAGGCGAGAAAGAGATAGCGCTATCCGCTTTGTTGAATGATAGACAATGACGCATTATCACGTCTGAACTACTCTACTTATTAACTTGCAAATTTTGCAAATAGATTCTTAATTCATCGAGGATGGTTATATAGGCCTATTTTAAATCCTTCAAAATTCTAGTTTGTCAAGTTTTCAATATATTGGACCATTGCGGAGTACGGGGAACCAGCTAGTGATACATAAATAATTAACACATTTTGTTGTTTATTATAATGAAATTATTTCATGGAAAAGGAACATGATAATTATGTATATTTGAAATGAGTGAAGTAAAATTTCTAAATTCACAAAAGAGAGAGTACAAGACGGAAGAAATTGAAGATGGAATTGAGATGACAAAGTGGTTCCAGACCAGAAATTGAGATACATGGAAATTTGAGTGGAAACGACTCTGAATAGATGGTGATTTCTGAAAGAAACAACTTGCTTAGTTATTCTTTTGTTACTGGAAGCCCGGTATCATAACTTGGGAGAACTCAATACAACCTGTCATGTTCAGGAGTATAAACAGATATAATATTCATACATATTACGGAAGAATTTGTATTGAAACGTTATAAAGATTGTGAAAAGATGAGGAAAATATGGTAATAAAAACTGGAAATAGTGAAGAGTAGTGAATGGATAGAGAAGAATGATAACAATGCGGAATGCTGGAGATTGAGGCTCCTGAATTCTTCAGTATTATAAAAGAGGAATGAATACTTTATTTTCTTCACTGGATATTCTTTTGTTTCTGGTTTGATTTACATAAATTTCCCTGGTGGATGAAAATAGGAAGTAGTTTCATATACTAGGACGAATACGTTTTATTATGTCTTGGATTTCTTTACAAAATTCTGAAATACTGAAAATCATAATATTGTTCTCATCTATATATGGCACTCACTGACTGACTAACTGACTGACTGACTGACTCACTCACTCACTCGCATAACTAAAAATCTACCGGACCAAAAACGTTCAAATTTGGTAGGTATGTTCAGTTGGCCCTTTAGAGGCGCACTAAGAAATCTTTCGACAATATTATAACTCTAAGGGTTGTTTTTAAGGGTTTAAAGTTCGTCTTTTAGCATGTATATTCTTCTTCTCCCAATCTCTTAATTATAATTGAAATTTCCATATCATATTTACTATAGAACTATAATCTAGATAGAGTACCTCTTCGAAACAGTTGTTGACTGGCAACTAAATTAATAATTTTGTCAGGTTGGCATTAAGTTGAGTTGACTTTGTTAGGTTGGCACCAAGTTGAAGATTTAAATGCATTTATCGCGGAAAAATTGATTGGGCACTGCTACTTCAATCCTGGGAATATTATATTACTAGCCGTCAGGCTCGCTTCGCTCGCCATATCCGTTTAGCCAGACGTTTAGTCTGGACCCCCGACTGGATTGTTCTAACATATGATAAAAATGCTCAAATGAAAAATGCAGGCGAGCGAAGCGAGCCTGCTGATCTCATTCTTGGACGATCCAGTCGGGGGTCCAGGGGGCGGAGCCCCCTTTCTAGACGGATATGGCGAGCGAAGCGAGCCTGACGGCTAGTTCTATAATAAAGGAAAGAATTGGCTTATACACGTACGGGATAGGGAAATTATGTTTGACGCATCATCACCAAGTAAACTTGAAATTTTGCATATAGATTCTTAATCAACCGAGAATGATTATAGGTATATTTCCAATTCTAAAAGATTTAATTATGTCAAGTTTTCAGTTTTTCAAGTTTCAAAATATACTTTTGGGGAGCACGGGTTTCCTGCTAGTCAGAAATATAGTCTACCCCATACAGTACTGAATCAAACAACAGACCAATCTATACCTATATTTTTCCAGGAATATAACACAACATCACATTAACTTTATGGTTAGATCTGCTTATAAAATATGTAACATATTTAAATCTGGGTAGATGAAAAGCCCTAACAGAAATAGTAATAGGTCTAAAAATAAAGTAATTGGCTAATATCGCCAAGCAGATAATAAACAAGATTAGATAGCATCAGCTTGTTCTGGCTAAATGGTACAAGAACTTAAAAAGGATTTGAAGGAAGTTTACTACTCATAAATAGATTATTTATAAAATATTTGAAGATTGAGGTTATATAGATGTATTCACGGATCGGTGACCTAGAGATCGATCAAACCGAAGAACGTAGAATCTGACCAAAACCCCTTGGCAGAGCTTTATTGCATTCGGATGGTGTGCAATGTGAAAAAACACCCGTCCACGTGGCTAATTATTAGGTAGCATGGAATTAATATTAATATATAGAATATTAACTAGCATGCAAAGAGCATAAATAAAAAACCAAATAAAAATAATTTAATGTATTCAGGAAATAAGAGTTACCAGGCGCATGAATACCTAATAAAATTTGCATGCACCAATAGTAAAACGGCAGTTAATAGGCGGCAACTGTAGGCCAATTCAAAAATATTTATATATATTTATATAAATGTACTAGATTTTGTGTAAAAATTTGTGTAATCTATGTTATCAATATGGCTCGAATGCAAAGAAATTATTAATCATATAATCTAAGCAATATTTTGGCATTTTTTGTAAGATCTATTTGAATTTAATGGCGGAGGATTGAGATATTTAAATTTTATGCTAATTTGAAAGTCGGAAAGAGGATCTGTAAAACTTGAGAAGGAAGAACCAGCACTCGCCAGCCAGATGCCACCATAAGAGGACCCCAAATATTTTAGAGCGAAGTACCTTATTAATAATTTTGTAAAAATTAAAGTTAAAGTAAATTATTAAATTTCTTAAAAGACTTCGTGATGCTATTGTGAAGCAGAAGTCATTTTTCATTTTAATTAAATTTATAACCCCTTGGAGGAGACGATTCCGGCTACCATATTCCCGGACCGCATGGAGTTGGATCGACATCGGCGGCTTACAAGAAGATTTTCGACACGTGAGTGATTAAATTTGAATTTAGTGATGGGCGCCCTAGTGCTTCGAAATAATCTGATGATCAAAGCTAGCTCGCCGAAAGGGTTATTATAAATTGAGAAATTAATAAGAGTAATACTTGCGCAAGTAAAAATTAGTATTAAAGGTATTTAATTGAAAGAAAAATATAGATCAATATTTTAGAAATTTCTATTTAATCAAAGAAGTACGAAATCTAGGCTATCAAACGTATGCATACAATATTTAATTTTTTGCAATACAATTTGCGATAATTTATCATAGTTCTAATTCACTAGATGAATGGCTCTACCTATTCCGTCAGGTGCCGAATCTTGCACCCTGAGATAAAAATATATATTCGATACAAATAAATCTACTAAATACTAGAGATTTTAATATATATATATATTTGGATTATTAGTGGCTAATTTATCAAGCTGATCTTAGAGCACATATTTTTGATTGAATTATCCAAGCCGACAAGTATTAGCAAGTACATGTCACAGCTACATGCAAAGAATGCATATGATTTCAAGATAAAGGCACATGGTAATGATTCGTGCCATAAATCTAGAATATAAAGTTAGCCTGTGATATTTTTATTGATTTCAAATATTGTTCTATTTTTATATTATATTTTTTATCGCTCTATATATATTTTTTGCCTCGATTGATCTTTGCATTATTTGTGTAATATATGTGTGAAATTTTCATGGTGTGCAATTTATTTTTTATTCCTCATCTCTATAGTATAAGTATCATTTTTATATATATTTATTATTTATTGAATTACAAGAGTTATTGGAGAAGCCCATATCTAGGCCTATCAAGATTTTTTAAGACTGAATACTATTAGAAAACCACGACCTAATTATATTAAATCTCATGCTTTACCGACTGATGCCAAGCAGGAGGCTAATCGTTATTTAATATAAAGAATAACGTGACAGAAAGACATGTCGTACCAACGTGGGACTGATGATGAGAGCCAAGCTCATTGAATAATTATTTGAAATTAGGTCAATAACCATAGTGAAAATTATAGATAACTTATACGAGTTGTGAGGAAAACTGGCGAAGGAAAATTTGTATTACTTTTTGGGGAAACAAGAGCTTTAAATAGAGAGAAATTATATGTTTTAAAGAAAATTTTATATTATTAGTACTGTGAAAAATTACATGTTTATAGAGAGAGATTATATTTTATAAGCCTAAACTGCTATTACTTTCTAGTCAAAAATATATTAGGTGTTTAAGCCGGTTGGAAAATAAGTCGCAGCCTGTAAACTAGCCAAGAATAAATCAACAAAACATTGGGGGCGCTAGAGCATTGTAAAAAACTTAAGTATAAATACCTGTTGTAAGAGTATCCAAACACTTTACACATCACTGTTCACTGTAAGTCCCGGTTGTGTCTCTTTTTTAAGCATTTTCGCTTATCATTTTTATCACTGTTTAATTAGCATTTATCACATTTGACATAATGAATCACACTCCCGCAAACTCTGAAGTTTCATATATGTACGGCGGTTGCACAGATCCCACTTTGTCGACTCCGAGCACATCAAACCCCACCACGGTAGATGCCAATACGCCACGAGAAAGGGAACCAGGAAGCGTCGGGTCGATAGTCTTCGATCCACCAGGTCTGCAACCTCTATCCTCCACTCGAATCGACGCCGCTGACACACCATTGAATCAACGGATAGTAGAGATCAACTTTGAAGGGGGCGAGGAGCAGTCTGCAGAACCCGCATCGCCGGAGGCCGAGTCACACCTGGGCAAACAAAGTATATTTTCAATCACAGAATTAGATCCGCTTCAAAAGGTAATAATGGAACAAACGAGTAGCACTTTCAACATTATGTTACAAAAAACAATGGATAGTATGATGCAGGAGATTAAAAAGGAGATTGCTACAGTAAAAGAGGAAAATAAACAGACAGTGGAACAGGGTATGAAAGAGACCACAGGCGCTATAAAATCAGTAGAACAACGGTTGGATAATATTGAAACTAAAGTAGAGAGTCATAGGGAAGAGTTAAAAGCAATGATAACCCTACAAAAAGAAAGTCAGGATAAAGTTACGGCAGGATTATCGGAAAGGTTAGATACGGTTACATGTGAACTCAATGAAAGGATAGACAACTTAAATACACAAATCACTACACCTATTCAGGATATAACAAATAACATTAAGGCCGATTGCCACCAAGAAATCCACAAACAAATTACCGTTGCCAATCAAAACTTAACAACTACAGTTGACAAAAATATTAACAATATTAAAGAAATACAAAACAAACAGATTAATATGTCCACAAAAATGAACCAACTGCAAGGTAGCATCAATCAAAACACTGAAACCTGTAAAGCTTTAAATGGAACTCTACTAATTCAGAAATCCACTCTGACTCAATTAAATCAAGAAATAAACGCAAATAAAATTACACATAATAGTCAATGGCAGATAACACAGGAAAAAATAATAGCATTGGAAAATCATATTCAACAACAACCTCAAGGAATTCAAACAGACAACCTCAACGTACATAGTATATTACAAGGACTAGGAAAATTTGATAACACTGATCGCCATTTGCAACCTCAACCATTCATTGATCAGATAAAATTAGTACAAACTCTTGCACCTACCTCTTGGAATTTTTGGCGTCTCCGTTTGACTAATTTATTGATTGGCGAACCCCTGATGTTTTTTCGGAGTAGAGCCCATGAATTTACATCATTGGATGAGTTTGTCGCTGTCTTCCTGGAACAGTATTGGAGCAGAAGTAAACAGTTGGACGTGCTAGCGGACATCATATCATGCGATTTCAACCCTAACTTAGACGGTGCATGTACCACTTTCGTCACTGCCATACAGTTTAAAAATTCTCAATTGAGCGAGCCCATTAATGAATCGGCATTAGCAAGCATTATTTTAAAGAAGCTACCGTATCAAGTTAGAATGGCACTCGCCACACAACCCATTACTGATTGTAAGCAGCTGATTAATCATTTATATGGCATACAGTCTGCAATGGCAATATCAACCCACCGCTCAGACCAGAGATACGCATCAAATCAGCATAATTCAAAATTTAATCCGCATAACAGCCAAAATTATGAACCGGTATCATATGATCGCTACCGATCTGCTCCCCAATTTGAACGCCGCTATGAGCACAGGCAAAATGGTAATTGGAATAATGAAAAATTTCAAAATCGTACAACCAACCACTATGCCCAGCAGAGCAATCGTAGGAATCACTATGATGGCCGTGATCGATTAAACTCACATAATAATCACACACAAAACAGTTACAACAGAAATTATAAACCACCACCTCAACAAGTAAGTACAAACTATACACTAGCACATGCAATAGGTTTGAATCAACAAAAAACCCGGAACCCAACACCCAACGACCCGCCACCAGACATACAGAAAACTACAGCTAATAAACCATGACTATATGATACCCCCGATACAGCAAGCACAAACTCAAGTGAAACAAACCAAGAAAAACAAGACATCTCAACATCATACACCACATTCAGAAATGATTACCGGAGACTTTGTTAGAAGAAACGGAAAAAGAAAGCAGGCTACCGGATATACAAATGCAAGCGTATATCGATATAGAAATATATGGAATGAAGGTTCAAGCATTAGTAGATAGTGGTTCACAATGTAGCCTCATACAAACAGACTTATTCCAACGTCTGAAAGAAAAAACAAAATTAGCTACTCTACCGTTAACCAACGTATATGTATCAGGTATCAGTCCAGGACGGCGAATACATATAACTACTCAATGTTTACTGGAAATAAATCTTCAACAACAACGATTCGCATATACATTTCTTGTATTACCTGTTTCCGGTCCGCACATAATAATAGGTACAGATTTTCTACAACACTTCCAGGCCTGTTTAAATTTCCAAACCTCGAAATTTCATGCATTTACCGAAACCGAAGCATACGAAGTCATAGTACCCCTTGATCTGAAGAAACGCACTGAAGGAATCGCTGAGGTACATTTCGCTCACTACATGGAAGGCGTGCCGAGGGAGTGGGGTATCCACGGAATGGAAAATGCTATGGAGTGTATGGAGGTATTAAGCCTAACAACGAAGGACCGAGCACCGTCAAGAGCCGACTCTAGTACCGAAGAATTGTTAGAGATACTGATAAACAGAATTCATCAACGTACCGATTGGCACCCTGACACTAGACAGGAAATAATTCAAGTATTCCGCAAAAATGCAGACGTTTTTTCCGAACAACCTGGCCTAGCTACTCACTTCAAATGTTCACTCAACGTTAAACCACACGACACGTATTACCGCAAATCATACCCCATACCCTTCACCTATCGATCCGCCGCCATAGCAGAAATATCTCGCATGGAACAACTAGGAATTATAGAAGAATCCACAGCACCCTATAGTTTGCCGATTGTGTGTGTAGCCAAAAAGGATGGAACCGTGAGACTCTGTCTGGACGCTCGCGCCTTGAACCGCATATTGGATGATGACCGAGAAGGACCAGACCAAATTGAACAAGTTATGCAAACCTTCCATGGCAAGACCATATATTCAACGGTAGATCTGAGCGCAGGATATTGGCAAGTCCAAGTAGCACCGGAATCGCGCGATTATTTATCTTTCCTGTTTAATGGACGCAATTATAGGTTCACTCGTTTAGCGTTTGGATTAAGAAATGCTATGGCTATATTCATACGATGTTTGAGACAGGCGCTAGGAGACGATATCAGTGACTACTGTACATTATACGTGGACGATGGATTAATAGCCTCACAGAATATACGTGAACATTGCCAACATTTAGATATAGTATTTGATAGATTGATAAATTGCGGATTGAAACTCAAATTATCTAAGTGTGAATTTTTTGCGAGAGAGGTGAAATATCTAGGACACATAATTACACCCACTGGCATATCACAGGACCCGGACAAATTATTAGCCATCAGACAATTTCCATCACCAACCAACCGTAAACAATTGCAAAAGTTTATTGGATTTTTACAATTCTACCGCCGTTTTAATAAACAAATGTCACACTACACTGCTCAACTCAGTCATATACTGTCTAGTACCAAGCCTTGGATTTGGACTAACAAAGAAGAGATTATATTCCAACAACTAAAAGAAGCCTTCCTAAATTCCGTCGTGTTGAAACACCCTAACCTAAAGAAACCTTTTTTCTTGAATGTCGATGCATCAGATTACGCGATAGGCGCAGAGATTTTCCAAGAAGATGAGCAAGGAGAGAAAGGAGTGTTAGCATTTTTTAGTAAGACACTTAATCCAGCCCAGCGTCGTTATTCTGTGACCGAAAAAGAGTTGTTGAGTATTGTGGAAGTATGTATTAAGTACCGGACATTGTTACTCGGCAATAAGATATTTATCAATACCGACCACAAAGCCTTAACATTTTTCAAGACAGCCAAATTGAATCACAACCGCTTATCTAGATGGTTTCTTGCGCTTCAAGAATACGACATCGAATTGACCCATCTGCCAGGAAAGAGAAATCAGACCGCCGACTTTCTATCCAGAGAAATAGACGCTACATATTGTCAAGATACCAATCTAAGATGTTTTGCCGTAAAAAGTGGAGAAAGCATACCGTATCCTCCCAATATCCAACCACGAATTCATACCGCCATGTTAACACCTGAAAGAATCCGTATCGCCCAATATGAAGACCCAAGACTGTCCCGGATCCGTGAACTGATGGAAGAAGGAGCTGCCGAACCGCCCGACTACCTGCGACAGTATACCCGCTACAAAGGATTTATGTTCCACCGACCGGCTAAAAATACTTACGACTGGCGCCTAATCATCCCCGCTAATATGGAAACAGATTTGATAAAAGAAGCTCACGAACGCATTGGACATTTTGGAACTACGAAGACCCTCCACCTACTAAAAGAAAGCTGTTATTTTAAAAGCATGCATAAAAAAGTGGCCAAAATAGTGAAAGCTTGCGATATATGCCAGAAAGCCAAATACCCGCGATACCATATCAGAGGTGAAATGAATCCCATTCTCCCCAGCGCACCATTGGAATTGATATCAGCGGATATATATGGTCCATTGCCCATGGCGCAATACGGAAAAAAATACATATTCGTTCTTACATGTGTTTTTTCAAAATATACCATGCTATTTCCCATAGGCAAATTGACCGGAGAAGTTTTGGCCCGATGCATAACGGAAAGATGGACAAGTGAAGT
This sequence comes from Nilaparvata lugens, assembly GCF_014356525.2. Classification (NCBI taxonomy): domain Eukaryota; kingdom Metazoa; phylum Arthropoda; class Insecta; order Hemiptera; family Delphacidae; genus Nilaparvata; species Nilaparvata lugens. Next base: position 10,548,985 of record NC_052509.1, on the reverse strand, counting down.
AGGAAAGCCCAAACGAGTACTATCAGACAACGCAACCTATTTTTGTAGCAAGCAGTGGAAAGAAATACTTCACCTGGCTAATATTAAATGGTCGAGGACATCTCTTTACAGCCCCAGCGCTAACCCAGTAGAGCGACGTATGGCAGAAATCTCTCGTTTTATGCGGACGTACTGTAATGAAAAACACCAACAATGGGTTAGGTATATACCATTTTTAGAAGAATGCTATAATAATAGCCTAAATGAAAGCACCGGTCGTACGCCTTACGAGATCATATTCGGTAAAAGGAATAATACATTTATCGAAAAATTAATTGATTTTCCAAGATCAGAAGTGAGTAAGTTAACAAACCCCAATATCCATCATCTGGTAAGGTTAAAGCTAGAGCAGAAGGCAGATAGCAGAAAGAGATTCCACGACCGAGCATATAAAATATTTTCATATAACATTGGAGATGAAGTTTTAGTAAAGAGCCACAGGTTATCAAATGCTTTAGAGAAAGTAACTCGCAAATTCTTTTTAATTTATTCAGGGCCATTCACTATAGTAGCCATATCGCAGCATAACACAGTTCAGTTACAAGAGAGTGAGAACACGCACATTGTTTGGTGGGAAAATGTAGCCAATATTAAGCCATATCACAGAATTTGAAATAAATATGATAAGAAGTCAAAGGAAAACAACACTATCAAGCCAATTACTAACCTTCCTTAATAAATTTAATATTGGTATAGGACCTCGTGGCAACAATCCAATGTTTTAATTCCTTCCAGCCGTTAGAAGCCTGCAATAAGGAAAAGAACAATTTTTAAATATGTAATTAAATTATATACATCAGATAAAAAAGGACACAAGCGGGGATAATAAAATTAAAATTTGTTAATTACCTTTTTAAGAGAAAAAATTGAGCAGTTAGGTTAGTTATGAAAGTCGATAGCAAATTCTGATGTAACATGTAACACTATGAATTGTAGAACAGCGAACAGCTGACCAAAGCCACCCAAATCAAATGAATGTAATATCTGTTGAACATATGTTTATAAAAAGAAGTACTGTACCCAAAGAGTTATTTATTATTGTTATTTATTATATTTATTAATGTCGATATATTTATTTATATGTTTTTATATTTATTACTTTTAATTATGCCACGTTTGTTACCTGAAAAGACTTAAAGTGAATACCAGTTACCAAAACCAAAGAGCCATTAGCAAAAGAAAGTATTGTACCTGATGTATAGAAAATTATTTATATTAAGACCTAAGAAATACTATAAGATATAAGCCCAGAAGTTTATGAATCGAAATTATTGTCTAAAAGGAATCATTTATGAGAATTATGAAATGTGTGTAGTTAAGTTGGCGGCCCTGCAAGCGGCGAATTTAAAAATTACTGTGTTGTAAATGTTGTCAGGAGGAGTGCGTTTAGAAGTTTATATTTATGATATTTTTATGTGTGTTGAGGAGGAGAATTTGTTATTGTTTTTGATAAAGGTATAAAGGAGATGCAGCAAATATGTCTGCGAAATGTGATAGAAGTAGGAGAGTATAATTTATAAATAAAGTATAGTGTATATCAATGTATTGAAGGGTGGGTTTTCATTAAAAACATTGTGATTCTCAAATATTTTGAATTCAAACCCAGGGGCGCGTGTAACATATTTAAATCTGGGTAGATGAAAAGCCCTAACAGAAATAGTAATAGGTCTAAAAATAAAGTAATTGGCTAATATCGCCAAGCAGATAATAAACAAGATTAGATAGCATCAGCTTGTTCTGGCTAAATGGTACAAGAACTTAAAAAGGATTTGAAGGAAGTTTACTACTCATAAATAGATTATTTATAAAATATTTGAAGATTGAGGTTATATAGATGTATTCACGGATCGGTGACCTAGAGATCGATCAAACCGAAGAACGTAGAATCTGACCAAAACCCCTTGGCAGAGCTTTATTGCATTCGGATGGTGTGCAATGTGAAAAAACACCCGTCCACGTGGCTAATTATTAGTTAGCATGGAATTAATATTAATATATAGAATATTAACTAGCATGCAAAGAGCATAAATAAAAAACCAAATAAAAATAATTTAATGTATTCAGGAAATAAGAGTTACCAGGCGCATGAATACCTAATAAAATTTGCATGCACCAATAGTAAAACGGCAGTTAATAGGCGGCAACTGTAGGCCAATTCAAAAATATTTATATATATTTATATAAATGTACTAGATTTTGTGTAAAAATTTGTGTAATCTATGTTATCAATATGGCTCGAATGCAAAGAAATTATTAATCATATAATCTAAGCAATATTTTGGCATTTTTTGTAAGATCTATTTGAATTTAATGGCGGAGGATTGAGATATTTAAATTTTATGCTAATTTGAAAGTCGGAAAGAGGATCTGTAAAACTTGAGAAGGAAGAACCAGCACTCGCCAGCCAGATGCCACCATAAGAGGACCCCAAATATTTTAGAGCGAAGTACCTTATTAATAATTTTGTAAAAATTAAAGTTAAAGTAAATTATTAAATTTCTTAAAAGACTTCGTGATGCTATTGTGAAGCAGAAGTCATTTTTCATTTTAATTAAATTTATAACCCCTTGGAGGAGACGATTCCGGCTACCATATTCCCGGACCACATGGAGTTGGATCGACATCGGCGGCTTACAAGAAGATTTTCGACACGTGAGTGATTAAATTTGAATTTAGTGATGGGCGCCCTAGTGCTTCGAAATAATCTGATGATCAAAGCTAGCTCGCCGAAAGGGTTATTATAAATTGAGAAATTAATAAGAGTAATACTTGCGCAAGTAAAAATTAGTATTAAAGGTATTTAATTGAAAGAAAAATATAGATCAATATTTTAGAAATTTCTATTTAATCAAAGAAGTACGAAATCTAGGCTATCAAACGTATGCATACAATATTTAATTTTTTGCAATACAATTTGCGATAATTTATCATAGTTCTAATTCACTAGATGAATGGCTCTACCTATTCCGTCAGGTGCCGAATCTTGCACCCTGAGATAAAAATATATATTCGATACAAATAAATCTACTAAATACTAGAGATTTTAATATATATATATATTTGGATTATTAGTGGCTAATTTATCAAGCTGATCTTAGAGCACATATTTTTGATTGAATTATCCAAGCCGACAAGTATTAGCAAGTACATGTCACAGCTACATGCAAAGAATGCATATGATTTCAAGATAAAGGCACATGGTAATGATTCGTGCCACAAATCTAGAATATAAAGTTTAGCCTGTGATATTTTTATTGATTTCAAATATTGTTCTATTTTTATATTATATTTTTTATCGCTCTATATATATTTTTTGCCTCGATTGATCTTTGCATTATTTGTGTAATATATGTGTGAAATTTTCATGGTGTGCAATTTATTTTTTATTCCTCATCTCTATAGTATAAGTATCATTTATATATATATTTATTATTTATTGAATTACAAGAGTTATAGGAGAAGCCCATATCTAGGCCTATCAAGATTTTTTAAGACTGAATACTATTAGAAAACCACGACCTAATTATATTAAATCTCTTAAAAGACTTCGTGATGCTATTGTGAAGCAGAAGTCATTTTTCATTTTAATTAAATTTATAACCCCTGGAGGAGACGATTCCGGCTACCATATTCCCGGACCACATGGAGTTGGATCGACATCGGCGGCTTACAAGAAGATTTTCGACACGTGAGTGATTAAATTTGAATTTAGTGATGGGCGCCCTAGTGCTTCGAAATAATCTGATGATCAAAGCTAGCTCGCCGAAAGGGTTATTATAAATTGAGAAATTAATAAGAGTAATACTTGCGCAAGTAAAAATTAGTATTAAAGGTATTTAATTGAAAGAAAAATATAGATCAATATTTTAGAAATTTCTATTTAATCAAAGAAGTACGAAATCTAGGCTATCAAACGTATGCATACAATATTTAATTTTTTGCAATACAATTTGCGATAATTTATCATAGTTCTAATTCACTAGATGAATGGCTCTACCTATTCCGTCAGGTGCCGAATCTTGCACCCTGAGATAAAAATATATATTCGATACAAATAAATCTACTAAATACTAGAGATTTTAATATATATATATATTTGGATTATTAGTGGCTAATTTATCAAGCTGATCTTAGAGCACATATTTTTGATTGAATTATCCAAGTCGACAAGTATTAGCAAGTACATGCCACAGCTACATGCAAAAGAATGCATATGATTTCAAGATAAAGGCACATGGTAATGATTCGTGCCATAAATCTAGAATATAAAGTTTAGCCTGTGATATTTTATTGATTTCAAATATTGTTCTATTTTTATATTATATTTTTTATCGCTCTATATATATTTTTTGCCTCGATTGATCTTTGCATTATTTGTGTAATATATGTGTGAAATTTTCATGGTGTGCAATTTATTTTTTATTCCTCATCTCTATAGTATAAGTATCATTTATATATATATTTATTATTTATTGAATTACAAGAGTTATTGGAGAAGCCCATATCTAGGCCTATCAAGATTTTTTAAGACTGAATACTATTAGAAAACCACGACCTAATTATATTAAATCTCATGCTTTACCGACTGATGCCAAGCAGGAGGCTAATCGTTATTTAATATAAAGAATAACGTGACAA
>NC_052509.1:10408055-10544208 GCF_014356525.2 Nilaparvata lugens | reverse complement strand
ATCACCTGTATTGGCTGCAATCTGTTCTCCAACTGCCAAGTTAAATCTTTGGTGAAACTCTTTGAGAGCGCAAAGAGTATTATCCATTTTCGAAATCGTTGTATCGTTGCAGTTGGTCCAGGGGAACCACATGGAGGAACCGCCTTACCCCCACTATATAATGAATATATACATTATACAATGAGCTAGAAATGATTCGTACACTGGGCTGAGGTCCACGTTATAATGGCCGTGTTTGATAAGCAATGGTATTGCAATCCTTGTCCTTTCATTCAACAACGCGAATAGCGCTATCTCTTTCTCGTTTTGCTCTTTTGCTAGATCGTCTTTTAACAATGTAGAATTAATAATTAGTTAACAAAATATTTCATCTTAATTATGAAATTATTGAAAAATATAATTATTTCTTGCTTTATGGAATAATATCGGTCACCGAACTTCGCTCGTTATTTTTATTCATTGATAAACAGATCCATAGCCTACTATAGATAAAGTAAGCCATGACAGAACACAATTATCTAAAATGTAGTGTTTATATTTTACAGCTGGCTATACGTCAGCTTATAAATTTCGGGGATGCGATATTTCGATTTTTCACATACTCACTCGCTCACTCACTTTTTTACTATCCACAGCTGTTTCAGCCAAGGATGAATCATCCTTTTAATGTCGTTCAGCGAGTTTTCCCAAGGATGAGACCTAGTGCAATCGAATTTTTGTATCATAAACCTGCTATGTTACAAATTTCGTGAAAATCGTTAGAGCCGTTTTCGAGATCCGTTGAACATAAATAACCAGATAACCAAATATAAAAATCTGGTGTGGCGCACTCACACAACTTTCCTTGCCGTTATGAAAATTGATCACCTGACGCTAGTGTTCCACGAGCATCTCAAGTTTACTTGAACAAAGATCTGAGCCAGCTGGTGACAGGACAATAACGCTGGAGACATACGAGATCTGCTATCTCTTCATAGTGAACTCATTTAATAGAATCAACAGTTGCCAAGAGTTTGCAATTGGATAATCACATTTTCTCGAATTTCGTGCTTATTTTCAATTTTAGGTGGAAATGTTACTGAACATTAATTGTAGAGATTTTTATGCTTAATCTTATCCACTCGATTTTCACTTTTCCTTGCCCTATTACCATAGGTAAGGAAAGTATTGCTTTCCGAAAAAAATTAAGGTACCCCAATTTCTAAATTCTATACGTTTCAAGGCCCCCTGAGTCCAAAAACTGGTTTTTGGGTATTAGTCTGTATGTGTGTGTTGTGTGTGTATGAGGGTGTGCATCTGTGTACACGATATCTCATCTCCAATTAACGGAATGACTTGAAATTTGGAACTTAAGGTCCTTCACTATAAGGATCCAACACGAACAATTTCGATCAAATGCAATTCAAGATGGCGTGATTTTCTCGGAAACGGCTCCAACGATTTTGATCAAATTCATACCTAAAATAGTCATCGAAAAGCTCTATCAACTGCCACAAGTCCCATATCTGTAAAAATGTCAGGAGCTCCGCTCCATCAATGCAGATAGATTGCCAATTATCAGCTTCAGATACAATTGAAACAAAAAAAAATCAAGTGGAGTAGATTGAGCATGATAATCTCTACAATTAATGTCAACATTTTCACCTAAAATGAAAATAAGCTTTGAATTCGGAAAATGTGATTATCCAATTGCAAATTATTGTTGATTCTATTAAATCATTCACTATGAGAGATAGCAGACCTCATGTGTGTCTCCAGCGTTATTTCCCTGTCACCAGCTGGCTCAAATCTTTGAATAGTAGACTTGAGATGCGCGGGAACACTAGCGTCAGTGATCAATTTTCATAACGGCAAGGAAAGTTGTGTGAGTGCGCCACACCAGATTTTTTAATTTTTTTTGTTTAAATTGTATTTGAAGCCTGATAATTATTGGGTATCTAAAATCAAACTTTGCATAGATGGGGCGAAGCTCCTGAAATTTTTACAGATATGGGACTTGTGGCAGTTGATAGAACGAGAATGAACCGTTAATATTACAACAATAAACCTGTATCAACTACCGTCTATAGGAGGCAGTGGCGAGACGGGGTATCGGCAACGCTGTTCTCCTATCTTTCACCACTGCCATTATAACATGGCCTCACTATAGTTTGAGAAACTTCTAAACTTAGCGCTAAACAGCGTTGCTGATTCTCTGCCTTGCCACTGCAAACTAATCAATTATATTTTCTGCTGCTTCTCGACTCTCTGTATAGTGAAGTCCACGTTATAATGGCAGTGGAGAATGATAGAAGGACAGCGTTGCTGATTCTCTTCCTTACCACTGCTTTCTGTAGAGGATAACTGAAACCGGTATATCTGATGTGATATCAACTTTTCAAATGGATTTTACTTGTCGTGAAAATAATAAATTGAAGAAAATATTATATTCTTCAATTATAAAAAAATGAATTTCCATAATTCAGAATGAATATTTTGTCAATTGTTTTTATCCTACATTGTTGGAAACAGATCTAGCAATGTTGTAGAGCTGGAAAACGATAGCGCTATCTGCTTTGTCGAATGATAGACAAGGATAGCAGCACCAATGTTAATCAAGTAGTGTCATTATAACGTGAAACTCACTATAGCTATGAACCATACACTATATACATATAAATATATACATTATACAATGAACTAGATCTGAGACCGTACTCGGGGGTTACATATATAGATGTATACGTCATAAATATCGGATGTATACCGTTCGTACATTTCAGGATTATTTATAGAGTTGTACAGAGTTGTGAATGGTTCGCTAAGATCACGTTCTGTTAAATGTGTTTGGAATGTGGTATAACTGACTTGATTTGTAGCAAGGAAAAGATACCCAGTTATTCTTGAGGATGGACTAAATTACTATAGTTAAAAATTCCGTTAATAATAATAGTGGAAGTGAATCAGCTATGAATATGGTAGTGTTCAATTATTGTAGAATTCAATCGTTTAGTAAAGTGCAATTATGTTACATTTCAATTGGAAGTAGGTGTGTACATTCAATATTGAATATTGCCGAGCTATTGTAACCAGACAGTAATATCGACATAAATAGTCTATAGTGAGGTCCACGTTATAATGGCAGTGGAGAAAGATGGGAGAACAACGTTACCGATCCTCTGCCTCGCCACTGCCCCCTATAGACGGTAGTTGATACAGGTTTATTGATGTAATATTAATGGTTCATTCTTGTTTAAAATAACCAATCATATTTTATTAAGCATGAAATAATATTTTTCAATAATTTCATTATGAATTTCCATAATCAAGATGAAATATTTATTAATTATTAATTTCACATTGTTAGAAGACGATCTGGTAACAAAACAAAATGTGAAAGAGATAGCATTATCCGCTTTGTTGAATGATAGACGAGGATAGCAATACCATTGCTAATCAAACACTGCCATTAATACGTGGACCTCACTATAAAAATATGGGGAAATGCAAACCAAAATTGGAGGACCACGTATAATGGTATGGGAAAGATAGGAGAACAGCGTTACCGATCCTCTGCCTCGTCACTGCCTCCTATAGACGGTAGTTGATACATTATTGATGTAATATTAATGGTTCATTCTCGTTTATAATAATCAATTATATTTTATTACGCAAAAATTATGTTTTTCAAAAATTTTCATAATGAATGTTCATAATAAAGATGAAGTATTTGTTAATTAATTAATAATTCTACACTGTTTGAAAGACGATCTGGCAACAAAGCAAAACGAGAAAGAGATAGCATTATCCGCTTTGTTGAATGATAGACGAGGATAGCAATACCATTGCTAATCAAACACTGCCATTAATACGTGGACCTCACTATCTTCTTCTTCTTCTAGTACGTCTCCTATCGGAGGTTCGTTATCAGCACAGCAATTCGGATCTTATTCACTGCGGCTCGAAACAAGTCTTTGCTGCTGCAGTCAAACCAATCCCTCAAATTTTGAAGCCAGGAAACATGTCGCCTTCCAACACTCCTTTTTCCGCTGATTTTTCTTGAACTATATTCTGCAGAGTTATATATTTGTGGCTTCTCATTAGATGTCCAAGATACAGGAGTTTACTCTTTTTTATGGTGTAAACAATTTCACATTGTTTCTTCATTTTGCCTAGGACTTGCATGTTGGTGACTCTATCCGTCCACGGTATCCGCCACATCCTGCGGTAGCACCACATCTCAAAAGCTTCCAACTTATCCATTTGGCTCTTTTTTATCTATATGGACCTCACTATAGCTTCTTGAATCCACTATTTACAGTCGTAGTAAGGCTACACACCGATTAGTCAAGACAAGACTAGTCACATTTAGTCACAATATTTCACATTGCTGTTTATGACGCAACACACACTTATTAGTCATTGCAATTAGACATGACTCCATAAGCAACTATGTGAATTTATGTGACTAAACGTGACTAGTCTTGTCTTGACTAATCGGTGTGTGACCAGCCTAATATAGAATGGAGGATGCAATATGGATTTAGAGTGCAGCAATTTACACAGCTGTATCTATAGAGGGAGGAGCAGTATAGATATAGAATGCAGTAACAAAACAAAGTCCAGTTTGCTCATAAATCGAACGGCAGCCAAGATATTTTAGTATTGTTGCGTGACTTGCGAGGCTGAGACGTTCAGGTGCATTTTATTGCATTCGAAATGCAATGTGAATATTGTGCGACCCACTTTCTAGAATGCAACTGCAAATGCAGGGTGAGAGATGCAGTCTGCAGTTTACATACTAGGCAGTCTGAGAAATATTATAGTGAGTGTAAGGATGAAGGCCTAGAAATGAAGTGAGTGAATAGCTTGGAATAAAGTCGATATTATGTGATGAAGACTTGAGAAGACTAGTTCTTCTATATGTAATAATTCTGGAGATTGAAGAATATTGGTATCAAATGTAAAAGTAGGAGAAGGAGGAGGAGGAGGATAAGGAGGAGGAGGATTGATTGATTGAGTACTCTAGGATAAGAATAGGATAAGGGGGAGGGATAAGGAGGATAAGGGGAAGGAGGAGGAGAAGAAGTTGAATAGAGGAATTGGTGAACAAAACTAGAGAGAGACTATTTCTTTTTTACATGGGATAAGGATTGAATAGAAGGAGAATAAATGAAGTAGAGTAGAAGAATTGCTGAACAAGACTAGAGACTGATTCTTTTTCACATGAAATAAGAATATTGAATAGGAGAATGAATGATACAGCATTGGTACCAAATGAACAGAGAAAAAATTTGTAAAAGATGGTGATGATGATGAAGAAGAAGAAGAAGAAGAAGAAGAAGAAGAAGAAGAAAAGAGAAAAGCAAATAAGAAGAAAAGACAGAGAAGAAGAAAAAGAATGAAGAAGAAGAAGAAGAAGAGACAAGAAATGATAAGAAGAAGAAGAAAAAGAAGAAGAAGAAGACTCAGAAGAAGAAGGAGAACAAGAACAAGAGAAGAGGAATTGGAGGAGCAAAAAAAAACAAAGAGGAGATGAGGGAGGAGGAGGAGGAGAGGAGAGGAGGAGGAGGAGAGGAGGAGGAGGAGGATGATGAGGAGGGAAGGAGGAGGATAAGGAGGAGTAGTAGTAGGAGGAGGAGGGGAAGAAGAAGAAGAAGGAATAGGAGGTGGAGGAGGAGGAGGAGGAGGAGAGGAGGAGAAGAGAAGGAGGAGTAGGAGTAGGAGGAGGAGGAGGAGCAGGTGGAGAAGAAGAAGAATTGGTGAACAAGACGATTGACTAAGGAGAATGAGAAGAAGGAGAATGATGAGAAGAAGAAAAAGATACAGAGGGATGTGTAGTAAATGCAGTGGGTGCAAGGATATAGGCCATGAAATAATGAGAGAATGAATACATCAAGGTATGAGTGAAGATTATAATTTCATTCGAAGCTCTATGTACTGATCCTAATAGCAAATGTACAAAATTGAATGGAGATGAAAAAGAAAAATTCTTTAAGAGGAAAAAGTATCAGGATGAACAACAGTACTATGAGCCCAGCAAGTCAGCAAGCATAACTATTTATTTTGATTGAATCCGAAGTTTCTATACTCCGTTCAAATTAACTTCGGACTTGGGATGGACATGCATACAAGCAGAGAAGGCATACAGCGGCAGGGATACAACGGCAGCTATGTTTCCGTTGTGTACCGGCCAGCGTTCTCCAATTTCCAGTGAGTATTCAAGCGCTCATGTTGAACTTGGGAAGTTTCCTCTCTGCAATCACAGACTCGACTGACTCTATTCCACAAATTGACAACTGCGCTTCTACCTGTGACTCAATCCATCATTGCAATTGACTGATCTCCCTCAATTTCTCTGCGCCGCAAATTCCTCCAAGTCTGAAGAAGATTTGCACGGGGTATAGTGATTACTGAGTTTAGAATATTGTGAGTTATAGAACAAAATAATTCCGACTCATGACAAGTACAAGATTATACAGAGAAATGCTTGTGATAAGTGAGAACTATATCGTGAAATCGAAAAAGTAATGTATCAAACAGAGAAACATCACTTGAATACTTTTGGAGACAATGCTAGGAGACTAGGAGACTAGGACACTAGGCGACTAGGAGACTAGGAGACTAGCTGCTCCAAAACCGATTATCTCTTATTGGCAAGGATCAACTCTTCATTCTCTTCCAAACCTCTCCTTACACCGACTATCTTACCCGGTCGTGTGTAAATGAGAAGGATATTTTATATCCTTCTAAAAGAATAGACAATTATTATTTGTTGAAACACCGCCGATTTATGAAGTTACATCACATTATTATATCATCGTTATTCTAATGCATTCTATATTTAATTTCATAGATTAATTATTTATACTTTGTAGAATTCGTTGAATAACTAGCATTATCGTCATTATTGTAAATTAGTGTATAAGCCAGTAAATATTGTAACATACAGATGGAATTTAAATAGAGAATGCATTTATTCAAATGCTAATTAATATATAATTATTATTCAACGAAAATCCTAAATAAATGTTGTAAATCACCCCGAAGACTTCTGCTACATAGCGGCCGCTATGGCTTCGTATAAAATGAGCGCTGCTATCCGGAGATTGTCAGTTTGGTGTAAGGGTAAGCATTCCTGACTAGCAATTGGGAGGTACCGGGTTCGATTCCCGGGCTGGCAACTAATTTTTGGATAGTAGTTCTCATCGAATTTCCGTCTAACTGTTAACCCTGTTGTCAATGTCTGCAGTAGCAGAAGTCTTCGGGGTGATTTACAGCATTTATTTAGGATTTTCGTTAAATAATAATTATATTGTAACATACATAAATAAATAAATCTAATCTAATCTAACCTCTTCTTCATCCTCCTCCTCCTCCTCTTCCACCGTCACACCCTTCCCCTCACCATCCGTAATAAGGGAACCTCTGAACCCCCATCCTGAACTAGAAAAAAAACTCTAAAAAATCCACAACACAAGAAAAGCGACAATAACTATGATCCAGAAAGAGAAAAGGAAAGAGAAGAAAAAAGAAGAAGTAGAGTAGAAGATAATATGAGGACAAAACTATGATCCAGTGGTCTCAGCGTCGTTTTGTGGGCGAGTCGATGTCATAAAAAAGAATGAGATAGAAGAACTGAGACGCCACAACAGGTGATCTGTCCAGGAACTGTAGATACAAACTGTTGTTTGGAAAGGGAGCTGATATTTGAGTTCTATTGTACAGAATTTGTCAATCAACTTGTTTCTATTGAATTTGACATTATTACTAGTAGTTCTGTGAACAGTAGACCTCACGCAGTATTCTCATCCACAAGTACCAGATGTCAACTGTTTTAAATGTTAACAAACTCAGTTCACGTTTGAATTTGTATTCCATATGATATAATTCATCCAGCTCCGTGATGATCTTTCTATCTGATGAAAATTATTTTTTTAGAATCAAAAAAATTATAATTTCTCCAGCATTATTTAGTTTATTTTTATTCACCTATAAAATTAGTTTTTTCGAATGTGAGAATATTGATACTGATAGGCACGCATAATAATACCATGACTGAAAACAAAATATTGAAACCAAGACCTTAAATCTGCGATTAACCAATTTATTGAAAAAATTTAATAACTCAATCCTTTTGATCATAATTATTAGATTGAACATAACTTATCATACACATGATGCACATATGTGTCTGTCAACTTCCGTTCAATCTAATAGAATCATAAGGATTAAGTTAAACCATTTTGTAATAACTGCGGGGTAAACCCAGCTTGAAGATGCATACCTCTTTAATGTCTTTGATTGAAACTATAACCTTATAAAATACAGTAATAGACTGGCTTCTCACATCTGTGTAATCACTTGTCAGCTGATTTATGATGAATAATTCTATAGTCTGATTTTTACTCTAATATTGGCATATGAAGGAGCTCCTTTTTCCTTTTATATTATCCTTGAAATGCAAAATTTCCAAAACCTTGTCTATACGTCGACACGCAATTTAAAAAAACATACCATCAATTTCATAAAAATCTATTACCGCGTTTCGCCGTTAATGCGCAACATATAAATTTATAAACATTTAAATATTTAAACATTAAGAGAAATGCCAAACCGTCGACTTGAATCTTAGACCTCGTTCGGTCAATTAATATTATTCACAGTAATACCCTGTTGAAAATTCAACTTGAAAATCTTCCAATTATACCCTTCTTTAATAATCGCAAGACTAAAATATAAGAAAAATTATCATTCTGAAGAAATCAGTAAATAATGCGACTTTAGAGTGTTTGTATACACATTTCCCGACCTTGGCTCGATGACATCATGGCTGGATTAACGTACGTCGACCCACATGCTCCAAATTTATTCAAATGGAGATGAAGCCAGTGAGCGACTATACAACACGTGCTAACTGTCTTAGGGCAGGTCTTATATATTGAACACTCACGCCCACATGTGAAGTGATTTACATTGCAATGGTCTTCATAGTAAAATTCACCTTTAACCGTCAGCATTGTTTGATTTTTGTACTTTGGTGTTATTGATCGGGGATCCTTAACAGTTTAAAATGAATGATTTATCACTATAGAGTATAACTATTTCTTGGGGCTTACTCGAATCATAGTAAGGAAATACTTATAAATTATATAAATAATTTATAAGTCAATCAACTTCATTATTTCTGTCATCTCTGCTTGAATCAAGCAATACTTGATAAACCATCACCAGTTTTTATTGCTATAATAGCCAGTAGGGCTTACATTTCTTGAGTAATAATGTAAATGACTAACACTACGTTGCTATTACTGTCAGGTTACAATAGTACATTATCCAGTACTGAATGAACACACCTACTGGTAATTGAAATGTATAATTGAACTTTATTAAGTGATTGAGTTGTACAATAATTGAACTGTACCTTAATAGTCATAGTTGATTCACTTTCACTATTCATAATTCACTATTCATTGTGGTGAGCTATTATTATTAAAGAACAATCTATCTACAGAAATACAATTTCATTCATTCTCATCCGTCTTGTGATTACAATGAATTCTAAGTTTTATTGATTTTAAACTTTATAAAATAAAAACTCAGGAAGTCAAAGTGCAAATTTTTAGTGAGAAAACATGAAGAACCCAATATATAACCTACTAGCCGTCAGGCTCGCTTCGCTCGCCATATCCGTCTAGCAAGGGGGCTCCGCCCCCTGGACCCCCGACTGGATCGTTCTAAACGGATAAACGGATATGGCGAACGAAGCGAGCCTTACGGCTAGTAATATAATATTCCCAGGAATAGCTGTGACCCTGTGATTGAAGTAGCAGTGCCCAATCAATTGGTGTTATATTTTGAGGCAATTCAACTCATGGAATACATATATTTAGGATTCAAAAGTGGGCAGTTAGAGTGATGGTTGGTTAATCTATTAGAGCAAGTTGTAGAGATTATTTCAAAGAGTTAAAGATTCTCCCACTACCAGGTGTGTATGTTTTAGAGGCTCTTTGTTTAATTGATAGGAATAAAGATAGGTTCAATACAGGAGAGTTGTTCCACTCATACAATATCAGATATAGACAAAACCTCAGAGACGACATTCATCGAACTGGTATGTATGAGAGGGGGGTAAAGAGTGCAGGAATTCGGCTTTATAATTCATTGCCAACACGCGTAAAGGCTCTTACAGGTGAAAAGTTCAGAATTAAGGTGAGGGAGGAGTTGTTGCAGGTTTGTCCTTATTCCAGTGAGCAATTCTTTTTGCATTATAGAATGCAAAGATTGACTACCCCTTTCATAGGTGGTCAATGGGATGAAGAAATGAAATGAAATGAAATTTTATAAATGCATTTCAATCTTCAACTTGGTGCCAACCTAACAAAGTCAACTCAACTTAATGCCAACCTGACAAAATTATTAATTTAGTTACCAGTCAACAACTGTTTCGAAGAGGTACTCTCTCTAGATTATTGTTTTATATTAACATATTTTATGGTATGGACATTTTAAAATTATAATTAAGAGAATAAGAAGAATATACATGCTAAAAGACGAACTTTAAACCCTTCAAAACCACCCTTAGAGATAAAATATTGCCTAAAGATTTCTTAGTGCGCCTCTTAAGGGCCAACTGAACATACCTAACAAATTTGAACGTTCTTGGTCCGGTAGATTTTTAGTTTTGCGAGTGAGTCAGTCAGTCAGTGAGTGAGTGCCATTTCGCTTTTATATATATATAGATTAACTTTAGTGTTGATAGTAAATGACAAGGCACTATGATAGTAATAGGGCAAGGCACTATGATAGTAATAGGGCAAGGCACTATGATAGTAATAGGGCAAGGCGCTATGATAGTAATAGGGCAAGGCACTAGGCAGAACATCCAAAGGGATCTCTCTGCCAATAAAAACCATAATAATGAATTATTCTTATTCATTTCAAATCGTTATTATATTATTATGTTTCTCGAATATTCTTATGTGTTGGCTTCCTTTCAAGATCACACTTCGAATTATGTGAGTTATATAATGGAAAGATAGACCTCTTACCTGGTTGAAAGAATAAGACTTCAATATTGTCAATACCACTTTTATTTATTCGAAAATTAATTCATAATTCAGTATGTGCCTGCACTTTTTAAAAGATAATAATAAATAATTTTTGTTAATAAAATTTAGAATTTAGAAATAGGCCGACACATCTAGAAAATACCTGAGTCTATATCTAATTCATGCAGGTGAACGGGCTAGAGTCAAGAAAACTTCATTAATCTTGCCATGCCTGATTTAATAGGTTTATACTATAGAAAATCACTACAATTTGAAATAATTGAAAAATACAAACAGTTTCAATAAACATTGGCAACTAAAATCGAACAACGAAACAACAATTCATGTTACTTTGTGACATTCTCATCTGATTCGGGGGCGCATTACTATCCCCGTTTAGATAGCAATACGTCACAAAACCAAACAATATCAGTCATCAAATAACAAATAATTAACTTCAACATAAAATTACTCAAGAAAGAAAAGCCCGTTGAACCCAAGTTTCGTCGATAGTAACCCATATAACCCATTTCATAATAATTTTGAATCCCCACTTTTGATTGACATTCTCGAATGAACCTTTGTTTCACTACACTGCACTTTCGTTGGTCTGTACGTTGCTTTATCGTCGGGGTTACAGTACCTTGTTTTTGGCGGTGAGCTTTTACCGGTTGAATTTGGCTTGACGGCGACGTCCTCTTACGTCCCTAGACCTGTCGTCTGAACGGGTGTCTTGAAGCGGTGTTACATAAAGTTGCGGAACCAAAGGGGTGGTAGTACAAGAAGTTGGTTTGGGGACACACATGAACCGCTGTAAATAAATGTATTACAGCATTAATTTCTAACTCTTCCTACAATTCATCAAAAGCTAAAACAGGAGTTATCTATTGATTACAATTAATTAAATTCTCTCATTCTTTGAATCCTCATTTTATATAGATTTTTATCTTTAAACTACTGATTCTTTTTATCAGAATTAATGGATCTTTCTTCACAAATAATTCAAATTGAAATGATGCTAACTTATATGATATTTTTCGTTTGGTTTGCGAAATCAAATATAATTTTTCATATAGTAGCTCGGCTAGTATTGTTGGAAACTTGTGCGCCAGCCAACATTTATTTTATTTATTATTTATGAACTATAGGACGCAATCCAGTGTAAATAACGGGCATTCGCCCAAAACTGCTCAGAACCTTAATTAAAAATGAACATTCCAGAGTTTATGATTTGATTTACCTACAATACAAGTCCAAAAACTAGTATCAACTGAATTATGAATTTATCACCTAATAAAACAAGACACTTTATAACACAATAAAGGAAAAAATATTGAAAATTTCACTTTAAGGAAAGATAATGTTTGCCTTATAAGATTCATCTTGTGGATAGTTTTTACCTTTAATTAAATAACATTAGTAGACACATAGAAAATAATTTAAATTGTATTAAAATTTGAACATTCATTAATATTAATTTCCTGGAGAAGAAAAACTTTCTTCTTCATCTATTAAGATTTCTATCATAAAAAATTTACTAATCATTCAAAAGCCTTAATGACATAAGAAAACAGAGTCTGAAAAATATAAATTAAAAAAGTCATAACTCAATATGAACATAATCTTAAAAGTTTCATTCCAATTTAAAGGCTATCTTCCTGACTTTCAGCAATACTCTACGATAATATATCTCCAGAAACAATAACTCAAATGTAACGTAACTGAAAACTTTCTATACTTCTGTAGAAAAAATTTATAAGTATCTTCCATCACTAATAAAATCAAAAGGATTATTCTCAATCAAATTATTAACTTGAAAAATAACAGGCTTAATTAATTCAATACTCTTATGGAAGTTTCAATCAATTAAATTCCCTAAATTATATTTTAACCTTATTTTACGTACCTTAGCGGTTATTTGAAGAAACAATTATTTGTACATGATGAAGAAACACAATTAAACCTTTCAGGACATGGCACTACTAGTAAATTTAAACATTAATAAAAATAAAACTAGCTCCTACATTAACTACTGAAATAAACTTATAAACCTGCCAAAAAGGGGAAACATAGTGACTACATCTTTACTCTCGTAGTGCTCCTAGCAAAGTGTCCTCCGGAACGTAATCTGGTCTCTCGACTGGGGAATCCCCACTACTGTATTTAGAAACAGGTCTCCTATTGGGCGAATGGAATCAATTTGACCAATCGTCGCGTGGCTTCTAGAGCCTTTGGACCAAATAGTAACTGCAAAATCGGTAGTTTGTTATAATTTCAATGCTTGCTGTTTTCCAACTTATCGCACTTTATGTCGCGACAAGAAGGCTAAGTTTTAGAGATAATTTAGTCTTACAGAAAGTCTTCTTTTTAAAGAAATTTAGTCTTCTACATTGATAATGTAGTGAAAAGCGAATGTAGATACGTCTAATATACTTGATCAATGACAATAAAGTTGTCCAGAGGAGAAGACAAGTCACAACATTAAAGATGAGTGAATAAAGAGAAAGCAGGAGGAGGAATGTGGCGGTTGAGGAAGAAAGAAGAGGTGAGGAAGAAGAAAATTAAAAGAGGAAGAAGACGGACAATATGATGATGATGGAGTTGAAGAAGAAGAAGAAGAAGAAGAAGAAGAAGAAGAAGAAAAATAGAAGAGGAGGACAGGAGGAGAAGAAGAAAAAGAAGAAGAAGAGGAGGACAGGAGGAGAAGAAGAAGATGAAGAAGACGACGACGACGACAGAAGAAGAAGGAAGAAGAAGAATAATAATAATAAGAAGAAGAATAAGAAGAAGAAGAAGAAGAGGAAGAAGAGAAGAAGAAGAAGTAGATGATATAGAAGAAGAAGAAGAATGAAAAAAGAAGAAGAAAAACAAGCAAAGAGAAAGAAAACGTTATACTGTAGTAGAATTGCACAAGAATTTGTTGTGGCGACCTCAGACGTATTTCAAGAAGCCACAAGTGCTTAATATAGCAGAGAAGTATCATGAGCTTTATTTTAGTTTGTCAGCATTTGTTAAATAGTAAGCATTGATGCTATTTACCAGAAATGCTGTCAGATTGAGGTGAATCCCACTTTGGAGTACTGTTTTGAAAAAAGTGCGATCACCGTCTGGAACGCGCAGAGTTGAGTCGAACAGCTGTTGAGCTATTGCATTCTGGTGCATTGCGGTGCATCTGTATGCAGTTGCTACTGCAACTCTTCAAACCCCCCCCCCCCGAGTTTTGATGAACAGAGCCTGTGAATTCTCTTCTAGAAAGAGATTCCAGAACAGAGATTTAAACTAATTATTGGATTAATTTGGTGAATGATAAGAGGAACTAGTGGTTGAAAGTGTTAAGCCTGGTTTTCATTAGTGGTAGAGTTATCCCCTGGGCAAGTACTAACTATCTTGTGAACTCTCCCAATGGAAACGTTCATGGTAGAGTACTAGTTTTTAATAGAGTAGAGTGGGAAAGTACTCTACCACTTGCTTTCCCCCACCACCGCTTCTCACTCAACTCTACCACTACTATGCTAATGAAAACAGTCTCGAGCTAGTAGAGGAGAGTCGTGCCGTAGGCTATCAAGTTTAAGAAGATTATTATTCATTAAAAAGTATCAATTTATTAACATTTATTAATAAGTGTTGATTTATTAAAGTGTTGATAAGTTGTTGGTTATCCATCTTGTTTCCACTATTATTATTACTATTAAATTTTGTAAAACTTTAAAGTGAAAAAACACTCACATTCTTTTATGTGGCGACGTCCGTTTCGTGCTGGTATCGTAAATTTTCAAGCCAAACAGAAACTCTGTTGAAAATGTGCGATACCAGCACGAAACGGACGTCGCCACATCAAAGAATGTGAGTGTTTTTTCACTTTAAAGTTTTACAAAATTTAATAGTAATGTTAATAAGTGTTTGAGTGTTAATTTATTAAAATCGAAAATGAAAATGAAAATGTTTTATTAGCAGAAATAGGAAATTATAACATTTTGGAAATAAATAATAAAAGCAATACAAATTTTACAACATGGGAAAATACTATTACAAAATAAAATGCAAAATAGTTCTGTTGATAGATTATGACAGACCCTGATTCAAATCAGCTGATTTGAATCTATCTGATTTTTACCTTGATTTCTACCCCTGATTTTTACCTTGGTTAACATGACACTAAGAGCTATTGATTTTTCTCCTTTGGCTAACAAGCTGGGAGGAAGGGAGGGGGGTGGTGGTGGCACAGCTTAGTTCAATTGTAATTGACACTATTGATTGAAGTGTTCTGGTGGCCCTCAATACTACTATTACTACTGATTTTCTCCCTTGGCTAACAAGCAGGGTGGAAGGGAGGGGGGTTGTGGCATAGCTCAGTTCAATTGTAATTGGAACTATGGATTAAATTGCTCTGGTGGTCTACTACTACTTTTACTAGTAACAATATAATATTAACAATAATAAGTGAAAGATTTATATAAAATATGAACACTATAGAGTGTTAGTGGCATACTAGAGATAGATTAAATCAGCTGATTCGAATCAGGGTCTGTCATAATCTATCTACTCTAGACAACACACTTTACCTACTATTCTCAATAATTGTAGTAAGAAGAGTAGGCCAAGTAGACCAAGTAAAGTAGAGTAGAAATAGCTCGTTAGAGTTAGTACGCCAGTTACTCGACCACTAACTTTACTAGTGAAAACCAGGCTTTATTGAATTGATATAGGAAGATATTTTTTGGCAGGTATTGAAGAAATGTAGAAAATCCTACATTCTATTGTTGTACTCAACTTTGTAAACGTATACTGGGAACTTTAATTTTGAAACATTCTTCTTTCAATCTGTTGTTGAAATTCTAGCAAGAAATTCAAATTTTATAAAGTGATAACAAGATAGATAGACACTGTAGCTGATAAACAAGGTGACTCTCCCTCATCAAAAAGCAAGCAATCCTTCTCCATCTTCAGTATTTATCTTCGACCTTTCCTTCTTCCAGTTCTTGCTCTACAGCTCTTTGTGATGTACTGTACCTGATTACAGCAATGTTCATCTCTCTCTCTCTCGCTCTCTGTAGGCTAAGGTCTTTTGATCACCACCTGTTCCTGTTACTATTTCTGCTACTTTATTACTACTGAGAGATGCAGTAAGTCCAGTTGCACCGGCTGCATTCCAAAAATGCAATGTGCATTCCACAGATGCAATGTGCACTCTTGCTAAGAAAATCCTGTCAAGAGAGACAGGCCTGCTTCTACTGCGATTCCTAGAACTCAGTGGTTGAGTTCATCATATTTTTCTTCTTCTTCTTCTTCTTCTTCTTCTTCTTCGCCGCATCCTTACAACTTTCTGCCTCAACCTTTTCCTTCACCCTTCCTCTAGTCTTTAGTATCAATATTTTGTTTGATTCATCTATTTTCTTCCGTTATTTCCTATTAGTTTCTCATCTAAATATTCTTGGAAACTTTCAAGCATCGAAAAACTCCATGCTGGTTCATATTAAATAATCAGCCTGAAACGTCCATTAGAAAATGGGTTATCTTTATTTGAATCATTTATTTTCAAAAATGATAATGATTCTCATCAGTGTGCCACCCTTAGGTGCGCATAAAGGGCCTGATAAGTTATCTCCTTTATTCCTCTCAAATCAACCTAACACCTTCCTCCCCATATTTTCTTCCTTTTTCTTATTCTTCATCTTATTCTGCTGGAGTGATCCGTGGTCTAGTGGATAGAGAGCTTGCGTAGCAGCATGGAGATCCCGGGTTCGAACCCTCTAACAAACAAAAGTTTTTTAACCAGATCACTCCCGTGTTATCGGATGGGCACGTTAAACTGTCGGTCCCGGCTGAAGTATGACAGTCGTAAGGCCCATTGACGGCTCAAAATATATATTCAGGCGGTGGGACCTTCCCGCAAGGGACTCCCCACCAACAAAAGCCATACGAACTTACTTTTTATCTTTTTCTGCTTCGTTAACTCAAACAATTGTTTACTACAGTATTCTCTTTTTTCTGTTTCTGTTTGTCTATTTCTGTCTTCTCACTCTTTTTCTCTTTTCCTTCCCTTTTCATCTTCCTCAATTTGATTAAACTATTCTCTCTGCTCTTCTTCCACCATGAGTCTCCTTATCTCCATATCTTAAGTTATTCCTCTCCTCATGATTCACTCTCATATTCTACATCTTCACCTTCTCTTCTCTACATCAACTCTATAGGCTAGGCGCACACCAGTTAGTCAAGACAAGACAAGACATGATCAATCACGTTCAGTCACAATACCTCACATAGTTGCTTATGAAGACATGACTAATTGCATTGACTAATCAGTGTGAGTTGTGTCATAAGCAACAATGTTAAGTATTGTAACTAAACGTGTCTGATCATGTCTTGTCTTGACTAATCAGTGTGTGACCAGCCTTAGGCTAGACGTACACCAGTTAGTCAAGACAAGACAAGACAAGACATGATCAGACACGTTTAGTCACAATACTTCACATAGTTGCTTATGAAGACATGTCTAATTGCATTGACTAATCAGTGTGAGTTGTGTCATAACAACAATGTTAAGTATTGTAACTAAACGTGTCTGATCATGTCTTGTCTTGACTAATCAGTGTGTGATCAGCCTTAGGCTAGACGCATACCAGTTAGTCTAGACAAGACAAGACATGATCAGACAAGTTTAGTTACAATACTCCACATTGTTGCTAGTCTTGTCTTGTCTTGACTAACTGCATGGTGTGCGCCTAGTCTAGATCTTCATTATCATTCCTCCCCGTTTTCAAACGTTCCTCATTACCAGAATACTTTCAAATAAGACGAGACAAAAAATCAAAATGAAAAAGGTAACTTAGCAATCAGTGTGATGTGACACGGGGCAAGACAAAATTCAAATAAAAAAGGTAACATAGCAGTCAGTGTAACACGGGCCTCAGATAAGACAAAATTCAAATATAAAAAGGTAACTCAGCAGTCACCAGTGTGACACGGACCTTTTTGACCATAAGGAGCCTAATTGGACAGACAGATCTACCGGTTGAAAATATTTTCAAAAATGCCTTGAGGCCACCTGCACACCGTACGTCAAAATAAATTGAGCCTCCAGTGCGCATGCGTGAGGTTTACTCTATACTGTCAGCATTGGTTGAGTGGATGCTTTGATGTTATTCATAAGAAATTATGACTGCTATAGTGAGGTCACATTATAATGACAGCATTTGATCAGCATTGGTGTTGCTATCCTTGTCTATCATTCGACAAAGCAGATAGCGCTATCTCTTTCTCGCTTTGCTCTGTTGCCAGATCGCCTTTTAACAATGTAGAATTAACAAAATATTCCATTCTAATTATGAAAATTCACTGTGAAATAATTGAAAAATATAATTTCTTGCTTTATACTAATCTCTTGTCTATCATTCGACAAATCAGATAATGCTATCCTTTTCGAGCCCCCCAACGTTGCCAGATCGCCTTTTAACAATGTGGTGAACTCTCATTCATGAAAATGTATTATTCAATCATTGAAAAATATATTTCCTTGATGAATTAAATATATAATTGATCATTCGAAAAACGAATGAACAGTTAGTATTACATGAGATATACCGGCATCAGCTATCCTCTATGGAGGGCAAGGCAGAGAAACGGCAACACTGTTCTCCCATATTTCTCCACTGCCATTATAACCTGGACCTCAATGAAGAAGTGAGTCTCATTATGTCAGCATTGGATAAATGGGAAGCATTGAAGCTATATTCATAAGGAGAGCTGTCAGTTTCAAGTGAAACTCATAGTGAACGGAATTGGACTGGTCATCTTAATTATGGTTAGACGGTGAAGGGTGAACCCACCATCAGGGAGATTGGAGGTCTGTGTGGGAGTTGATTGGTTGAATGTCTTCATTTTCTGTGTCTTCAACAGCCGTTCTATGTCTTTAGAGAGAGAGAAAATTGATAGGATGTCTTCCAATGTCTTTCGAGCCTGGGGAGAGAGAAAATTGATAGGATAAAGCCTGCATTGCTACGGGAGCTTGAAAACTGGATACCACTGGGACATTATCGACATGTTCTCTCTCAATTTACGCTCATTATTTTCAATGACTTGAGGGTGAAGAAATCTATCCAATGATTCATAAAACTGTATGCTGTCAATACTGATCAAACATATTCAATTAATCACGGTTAAGATTTAACCGGCTTCTGTGCAACCAGGCCTGAGTGATAATGAATAAGTTTGATCAGTATTGACAGCATACAGTTTTATGAATCATTGGATAGATTTCTTCAACCTCAAGTCATCGAAAATAATGAGCGTAAAATGAGTGAGAGCATGTCGATAATGTCCCAGTGGTATCCAGTTTTTAAGCTATAATTATTATGGAGAAGGCGTTTTATGAAATGACGGCTTCTCTGATTGGTTCTCGTGGAATTAATCACGGTTAAAATTTGACCAGCTTTTGTGCAACCGGCACTTAGAGTTATTTATTGACTATCTTTGATAACTTGCACATTGCTCCCAATATTGTTAGAAGAGCCCCAACAGAAATTGTGCTTGTATAATGTTCAAAAGCATTATTTATCAGTATTAATGAAATAAAACTGGATGCCACAAGTGCACATCGACATTTATTCCTACTCAATTTATACGCTCATTATTTTCAATGACTTGAGATTGAAGAAATCTATCCAATGATTCATAAAACTGTATGCTGTCTTATCATACTTATTCATTATCACTTAGGCCCGATTGCACAAAAACCGGGTAAATTTAAACCGTGATTAATTCCACGAGAACCAATCAGAGAAAGCGTTTATGAAAAGACGGCTTCTCTGATTGGCTATCATGGAATTAGTAACGGTTAAAATTTGACCGGTTTTTGTGCAACCGGCACTTGGACTTATTTATTGACTATCTTCGATAACTTGCACATTGCTCCCAATATTGTTAGAAGAGTTCCAACAGACATTGTGCTTGTACGATGTTCAAAGGCTTTATTCATCAGTATTAATGAAAAAAAAAACTAGAATGAGCTAAAGAGGTTTTTCCGGCGTTCCTTGTTACACTGTATGAAAGTGCTCCAGTTTCCAAAATACTGATAAATAGTGCTTTTCAATTTCGTACGAGCACAATGTCTTTTGCGACTCTTCCAGCAATGATAGCAATGATAGTCGATAAATAATTCTAATCGATATTGAATAACTTTGATAACTACTTGGGAATCATGTGAATTATAACAAAGTTAAACGTTTTTCACCGAAAAATGATATATTTTTTTACTTTTGTTAGAAATAATTATGTTTTAAACAGGCTTCTTGCAATACAATTTTCATAAATCTACTATTCTCACATACAGTACTAACTATACTCATTAAACTCAAGTGAAAATATAAAATTTCAATTGTCAGCGTAGGCCCAAATTAAATTTCAAGTTTTACTTGATTGATTACTTAGTCGTATTGATTTAATGATTGAAACCATAGAGAGAAGATAGCATAAGATAGCCATATTTTCTCTATGTTGAAACCTACTGAATTATAGCAATACTATTCAGTTTACGCACATTGCTCTCAATCGAAATTATTAACAATATTATTCAGTATACACATGACTCTCAATCTACCAGTCAAGTCTACAATAGTTTGTGGTTTGTGACGTCACGCCTTCTGTGTGAAATCCAAGGAAAGAGTAATATCTCTTTCTCAGTGATGTTAATTTTTACAAATATTTCTACTTGGATGTAGAGTGTGATTTCTGTTGAAAGTCCAGATAAAGTTAAGAAGTTGAGGGCTGTTAATACCGTAGAAGGAACCGCGCAAAAGGAAGATAGATAATTGAAATACTAAGAAGAGTGACAGAGATAGAAGGGAGGAACTGAGAATAAGGTTGAAGATGAAGAACAAAGAGAAAGTGTGAACAGAGGGTTTTGTCCGAATTCTGTGAATCAAGGCGTGACAAATAGCCTGTACAAAAGCCGACTATTGTGTTTCCTTCCTCCTCTTGTTCTTCTTCTTCTTCTTCTTCTTCTTCTTCTTCTTCTTCTTCTTCTTCTTCTTCTTCTCCCTCTTCTTATTTTTCTTCTTCTTCGTCTTCTTTTCTTTGTTTCCCTTGTCCTGTTCATTTGAGTGTTACCTTGGCGCCAGTAAGCTTTGAATAATATGTTTAGACCCTTTTTATGACTTTACCTTTTTCCTAGTACTGTACCTTATTTTCTTCTCCACATATTTCTCGCCTTTGTGTCTCCTGACACCTCCGTTCACAGAAACGCACGTCTCTTTCTTTTACGACTGAGAGCATCTTCACCGAAAACACTGACTCTTTTGGTGGGTGTTGGAAGTTTTGAATTTTTAGAAGTTAACAAACACAGGCATGCTTCCGAGTTTGAGAAATCCATGATAGGGTGCAAGTAGTTGAAATTGAAAAAACACAATAGAATCGTGAAAATTTGTCATGGTAAGAAATATGCGTATCATGCTAGAGTCTGAGTTAACACAGAAAATTAAATCATACGAAAAATTGATTAAAAATATCATACTGCTTGAAATGTATCGATCTCCAATCGATCGGAATAATGTAGCTGGTTTACAATATTCTCAAAAAAATTGAACACTTTAGCCTATTCACAGTTGTAAAATATTTCATCATAATAATCTCCTGTAAACATCCTATCCTCTATAGAAGGCAGTGGCAAGATAGAGAATCGGCAACACTGCTCTTCTATCTTTCTCCACTCTTATAGCGTGGGCCTCACTACAGTTAGTTTTGCTTGCAAAAACCTCCTTCCAGTAAATATTGAATCTCCAGTGTCCACCTCAACTGATGCATTCTAGAAACTTATTTATTTTTCATTCATTGGATAAACAATTACAATATTGGAGTAAAAAGACAGGCGCTAGTTCAAAACTTCTTCTGTTCCTACAAACTTTTGTCTCACGAAAAGAGGGAAATACAATGCTACTTGACTTGATATTCTTCTATATCGAAATGTTATTAATCTATTTTAAACTTTATATTTCCGTTCTATCCATCAACTATTTGTCCATCTACTTTTTAACATGTTGCTCATGACATGTATTGTTTCTTGGCAATGAAATTACAGTCGAACCTCTGTATAACGAAGTCGATTATCCCGAGAAAAAATTCGCTGCAGAAAGGTATTCGTTATTGAGATGTTGCTCTGTCAAGAAAACTGCCACGATCTTATGGATCTTGTAATATGGTATCACGGACGTAAATAAATGAATATGGTACATAAAACATATCATCGCGAACGTAGGTAGGGTACTTATTAGGCCAATATTAATATGGAAATTTTGAAAATTCATGCTGTTTAAAAATAAAAAAACATGTTTTTTGGATATTTATAGAATGTATAAGTGAGTAAACTCACCAATTTATTTCCAGAAAGCTTGGTTTGTACTATTAGTGGAGTTAAATCAAAGTACATACTCAGTAGCAATATTTTCCTACTTCATTCACACTCATTGAAATGTGTTACAAAAGCAAGAATGGGAAAGTCCAGTCGTTCACCTGTCTGGTCTACAAATTACAAGTTCTTGGAATTCAATTTCCAGTAACTTGCATTCAATTTCCGACATGTGTTTCAACCTCTATTGACTGTCTACCACCTTATCTTCTTCCTACCTTAATTTCCATTATTTTCAGTCTATTGATGACCTTTCTGCTGAAATTAAACAATTCCTTGAAAATGACCGTCTTCCTCCTATACACACTACATTTTGTATGTTGAAGTCAAGAGAAAACTTTGTTGTTGAGAGGTCCGAAATTCGTTTAATAGTGGTAAATAAGCAGCTAAAACTCTAACATGTCATGGTACCAGGTAAAAATTCGTTGTGTAGAGGATTTCGTTAAGTGGAGGTTCGTTATAGAGAGGTTCGACTGTATATCTATTCATTTTATTCACTAATTTTAATTTCATTCTGTTCGTTCCATCAACCACTGGCCTTTTCATTCATCTACGCATCTATTCATCTATTCATCTGGCCTTTTCTTCTTTCAACTTACTTTTCACTAATCTTTTATCTTTTATTATTTGGTGTTCAACTACAACATGTTTTTTGTTTCAACATCTTCAACATCACTAATCTTAATTTCATTTTGTTTGTTCTAGCGTGCAACTGCAACGGCTTTTCACGTCGGTGCTTTTTCGACAAGGAGCTGTACGAGGCAACGGGCCACGGAGGCCACTGCTTGGATTGCGCCGGCAACCGCGATGGAGCCAACTGTGAGAGATGTCGTGACAACTACTATCAAAGAAACGACAGCTATTGTGTTCCTTGTCAGTGTAACGAAGTCGGTGAGTGGTTCAAATGATTCATGACAAATACCTTCCATACAACTACAGTATTCTCATTAATTTTTTAATATTATTATCTTCAATAATAATATTAATATAATTATCTTCAATAATATGAATATTAATATTATTATCATGATCGATTGATGCCTTCATAATGTTCTCATAATGTAGCAATAGGCCCGGTTGCACAAAAGCCTGTTACATTCTAATCATAATTAAATACCACGAGAACCAATCAGAGAAGGCTTTTTTGAGACAGTGATTAATAGAGTTATAGGAAGAAGCGCAGTTGTCAATTTGTCGATTAGAGTCAGTCGAGTCTGTGATTGCAGAGAGGAAACTTCCCAACCGCTTGAATACTCACTGGAAATTAGAGAACGCTGGCCGTAACAACATAACTTCCGTTGTATCCCTGCCGCTGTATGCCTTCTATACTGCGCATGTCCATCCCAAGTAAGAAGTAATTTTGTACAGAATATAATAACCACGGTTAAAGTTTAACACGCTCTTGTGCAACTGAGCAATTAT
Source organism: Nilaparvata lugens (assembly GCF_014356525.2). Classification (NCBI taxonomy): domain Eukaryota; kingdom Metazoa; phylum Arthropoda; class Insecta; order Hemiptera; family Delphacidae; genus Nilaparvata; species Nilaparvata lugens. The sequence continues at coordinate 10,520,358 of NC_052509.1, read as the reverse complement.
ATTTTTATTTCAGTCCATCATGAAAAGCTTCGTACAAACTTGAGCACCACGAGCATGCGCACTTTGATTTTCATTGGTTCATGCTACGCTTATTATATCTGTAATATCGGGGACCGAGCTTCGCTCTGAATAACAAAAGCATAAAAAAATTATCACGAAAGAAGAAATTATAATAACATAATAATAATAGTAATAATTTTCATTTCCATTAAGATGTGTACAAAAGAACAAAAAACAATATTATAAAAAATAATATTAATTACACTGTATGAATAGTTAAGTGATACAAAAGTCTGTATATAGCTAATGTCGTGGAAAAAACAAAATATCACTTCTACACACACAAACATCTGAAAGGAAATAATTAATTAGGTACTCCCGAGGCAAAGACCTATATGGGAGTCCCAGCATAAAGAAATAAACCAGAAACACACTTATAATTTTTATAATATATAATTTTTATTTATAATTTGACATTCATAGTTTATACAGAGATTTTCTATCTAATCACAGTAATTTGAGATTAATTCCCAGAGGAATGCAAAAATTTCCCTCACAAAGGCCCGGTTGCACAAAAGCCGGTTAAATTTTAATCCTGATTAATTTTACGTGAACAAAATCAGAGAAGACCATTTCAAAAAGATGAATCTACTGGGATTAATCAGGATTAGAAATAACCCGGCTTTTTTCAACCAGCACTAAGTAAGTACCTGATTGAATGATTACAAAAGTTCAACAGCTGAGTCATAATTTTGACACAGTCCTGAACTCGCTCACTCACTTCCATCATCAACAGACGACGAAATAATTATTTTCAGATGTTTTTCCAAGGATGAATAATAATTATATTTTTAATGTCCTTCAGCGAGTTTTCCCAGGGATAAGACCTAGTGAATTCGAATTTTTATATTACAAATATAATTTATATTCGATCCCAATTCAATAGTGTTAACGAGTTTGTGTTGCTTGAATGGTTCCAAATTTTCTTAAATAGCTCAATATTATTCGTTACAAGTGGTAATTGAGTGGAATATTTCTAATTAATCTATTAATTCAAGCCATCTAAATTCAAAATTTATAGTTTTCATTTTTGTTTTGGACTGAAATTTCATCAAAATTTTACACGTAGAACTCTAACCTTATTTCGGACTTTTTCATCTATAAATTTGGAAGAAAAATAGCACAAGGACTATCTTATTATTTTATCTTTCAATGTTATTACATTAGTGTCATTTGCATTGTAAATAAATAAATAAAAAACCTACTATGTTCTGAATTTCGTGGGAATCGTTAGAGCCGTTCTCGAGATCCGGTGAAATACAAATATCTAAACATATAAACAGAAACTGTTGTTTAATAGTATAGGATTTGTATAGATGCAGTAAGATACCGACATTATAAAGCTGCGTTCATAAGTGAGCGCCACACGAACACGTCATTTCCATGTTCATCATGCAGCTGATGCTATGCTTATCACATCTGTATCTTACTGCTACAAATACATACAAATACAGATATAATAAGCTTAGTATTAGCTGATGGAAAGTGAAATGGTGCATAAGTCTGTACGCATCTTATCAGACTTTTGTGCAACTGAGCCATTACATTTGTATTACAGTCCATCAAATAATATGTAATTGGAGCATGAATATGATCATGAGCGGAATCATTTCATCTCAGTCCATCATACAGGAAATAGGGTGGCATTTTCTCAGTTCAACAGCGAGGGTCGCTGCCAGTGTGAACCGGGCGTGACGGATGAAAAGTGTGACCTTCATATGTAAATTCGAATTTTCTGAAATCCTTTCACGTCACATCTTCACTGTATTTTATCAATTTTCTTATCAACATCTTTTTTAATTTTTAAGGCTCCCGAAGCCTGCAGTGCAACAGCGAGGGTCGGTGCCAGTGTAAACCTGGCGTGACGGGTGACAAGTGTGACCGGTGCGACGCCAACTTCTACGAGTTCGGACCAAACGGCTGCAAGGCTTGCAACTGCCATGCGGCGGGCAGCTTCAACAACCAACCCAAGTGCGATGAGCTCGATGGCACTTGTCATTGCAAGCAGAATGTCGAGGGAAAACAGTGTAGAGTGTGAGTAAAATGAGTTCAAATTTGGAGGATTTTTCTTCTTCCCTTATTCCTCCTCCTCCTCCTCCTCCGCCTCTTCCTTCACCTCCTTCTCCTCCTTCTCCTTCTACTTTTCCTTCTGCTCCTTCTTCTCCTCATCCTCCAGCTCCTTCTTCTGCTCCATTTCCTCCTCCACCTCTTCCTCTCAGTTCTATTCCTCCTTCAGCTCCTTTTCCTTTTCGTCGTCGTTCTTCTCATCCTTCCTCTCCTGATTCTCCTCCTACTCCTCCTTCTCCTCCTTCTCCTCCTTCTCCTCCTTCTCCTCCTTCTCCTCCTTCTCCTCCTTCTCCTCCTTCTCCTCCTTCTCCTCCTTCTCCTCCTTCTCCTCCTTCTCCTCCTTCTCCTCCTTCTCCTCCTTCTTCTCCTTCTCCTCCTTCTCCTCCTTCTCCTCCTTCTCCTCCTTCTCCTCCTTCTCCTCCTTCTCCTCCTTCTCCTCCTTCTCCTCCTTATCCTCCATCTCCTCCTTCACCTCCTTCTCCTCCTTCTCCTTGTAGCAGCTAAAAGTGTCTTGGAAGTGAATTGAATGATTAAAAGTTCATCAATAATATTTAACTTACTGTGTTTGTAAAATAGAGTTATACTATTTTTTTTTTTAAATAAATGAAATAATAGATAAGAATACAAATTTCTATTAATTTCAAAAAAGGGTACTATAATCATATTTTATAAATAAAATTGAGTTGCGCTGAATTTATACATTTTAAGAATAATTAACTTATTGTATTCATATTATGTTTTCATCCAACAACACACAAATTCACAATATTTCATTTCCATTACATTTAATTCAAATCATTTCATGAGTTATTGTATCGCCAATAATGATACCAATTATAGATACTCAATACACCAAGCATATGCAATGTGGGCCCATATACCAAAATATAAAAATATCAATATTTAAATTTTTAAACATTCAATTTAATTACTAAAAAGCGTACCATTTGAACGAGTGTAATAGTTCCAAGGCTTCTTATAATAATAATATTAATAATTTCTCTGGTCGAGGGTACAACACAACCAGAGGAGTTTATTCAAAATATAGAAATGAATACAAAAAGCATACAATTATTCACAAAGTATTAATACAATTGGTTGATTATTTGCTGATCTAAGAAAATGTGGCTCCAACAATGAATATGTGTTTGCAATATGAATATGTGTTTTGAGGTTGAGTGTTAGAGAGGACTTAAAAGTCCTAACTTCGCCTAATAAAGAATTTTTTCATTTCATTTTTATTTCATACCAAAGATACCCTATCTGTGATAGGGTACATTCTGATTAAAAAGGTGTGTCTTTCAGATAGAGTATTAGCATTGATCCAAAACTGATTCTGAGTATAAAATGACAATATTAATTTTACTTCTTGTGTTTCAGATGTAAGCCAGGTTACTTCAACATGGATGAGGAGAATGAATTCGGATGTACTCCCTGCTTCTGTTATGGCCACTCATCTGTCTGTAATTCCGCACAGGGCTACTCAAGAAGTGAGTACAATCTCTCCATTTTTTGTAAGATTACTGCTATTCAACAGGGATGATAGAGGATAAAGTGGTAAATTTTTTAATGCCACACAAGGCTACTCAAGAAAAAACACATCCATTTCCTTTCTATTGTTAAATAACTTCTCAAGGAATAGAAAAGAATATTACTATCGTATTTAATAAAACTTTCAAGTGAAAAAACACTCACATTTTTTGATGGATAACTCAAATTTTTTATGGATAACCAACAACGAGAATAGAATAGATTGACTGCCTTTATCTTTGACCTTGAAGGGCGAAGTTAGAGCGCAGTCGGCCCTTTCTTACCCTCATCAAGGAATGATATAGAGTGGAGTGATAATTCTAGTAATTGTGTTGATTTATTTCAAGCTTCATACATACCTTATACTGTATTACTAGAGATGGATACATTGATAGTCTTGAAAACAGATCTCATTCTTCAAATATTTTACAGGAACATGTTTTTACATAACATCTACAACATGGTTTTGATTAATAAATAATATTGGTAGCTCCATTTTATCTCTTTCCTGTATACTACTACTACTACTTGTAATATAAATATAAAGAAAATAAAAATCTCAGTACCCTTCACTTGAAATATTTTTTCACAACAAGTTTCGGACATTGATGCCATTTTCAAGTGATATGAAGTAATTTACTGGAAAATGTTTAATTTGCTAACATGTTGTGAAAAAATATTTCAAAAAAAGGGTACTGAGATTTTTATTTTCTTTATATTTAAAATATTGGTAGCCTATGTTTGATCGATATACTATAATAGATTATTGTAGTGGAGCTATAGTGGCACTTGTAGTTCGATTAATGTGGAATTTGAATGGATTCAAACAAAAACAATACATTCAAGTGCATATTATGACATTACTAATCAATATTATATTATTTAAATTTGTTTTAGAATAATTACTATAGGCCTTCATGTATCTAACTTGACAAATACTTGTATCGTACTTCTTCACGATGTTATTTTGTAGTCTTTTTCATGTATATGTCTCTTCTAATTTAGTATCGTATACAAGCCCACAGTTACAATTTTTCTGAGATATAACTTCATTTAGGTTATCTGTTGACATTTTAACAATTTGGCTTTCAGATTTAGAAAAAAAAATGTTCATAAAACTTGATCAATTTACCATATCCCTCAGATAAATATTTCTTTAGAGCAAGATAATGTATTATGTACTCTATTTCTTGTTTAAATAAAATAATGTTAATTTTTATAGATAGAGAGCATTATGGTATTCAGGTTGAACGTTTTAGTTGTAATATATTTTGTTTCGTGAAGACCTTGAAAAATTTTGTTTTTATCCATTTCCATTTCATATCTTTATGATATGATATAAAAGTTGTTATTTTAACTGGTACAAAATCTAAAACCTCTCTGAATATAGTGTTCAATTCATGAAGAATCTGTATCTGAAATTGAGTTTTTCCAGCTTTTCTCAATTCAATCTAAATTTTTTCTCTCCTTCTGCAGTATTAACCACTAGTGAAAATTCTAAAACATCTCTGAATAGTTAAATATATTTATTTCAATAAAATCACTTCACTTAAATGGGCTACTTTTGTTCAAATTAATGAAAACAATATGAAAACTTGTAGTACCCTTTGAACTAGTCGTTAAAATATTTCAAAGTTTTTAATAAAGGGTATTTATTGTTGATTTTAGTTGTTTTTATTAATTTGTTTCAATATATTCTATTTTTATGAATTTCTATTCCAAATTGAGTTTTCCCAGCTTCTCTCAATTCAATGTTAATATTTTTATCTCTCCATTTTCAGTTCAAATTGAAAGCAACTTCGGCAGGCATGCTGAGAGATGGTCGGCTAAGGATGTGCAGAATAACAATGTGTCTGTCAACTATCTGTCAGAGACCCAAGTCATATCTGTCACTGCGCCTGACAGAGATTCTGTTTATTTCATCGCACCAGGTTTGTAGTTTACTTTTTCCACTCTGAAAATCTATGCGAATAGATTATCAAAATATTATTCATTCATTCTTTATTCATTTATACAATAAGTACATTATCAAAATGGTAGGGAGAGGAAAGACAAGGTGACCTTGTGCTATTCCTCTTCCAAATTTAGATAACACATAGTCCGAAATAGGTTAAGTCTTGTAGTTGTTCAATTCACAAAATTTTCAGTCCTCAAGTATCTAGAATATTGTAGGGTCCACGTTATAATGGCAGTCTATTCCGACGCATGTGTTGGCCTACAATAGCCTATAGAGAGTTTCACGTTATAATGACAGTGGAGAAAGATAGGATAAAAACGTTGCCGATTTTGCCATGCCTTGTATGGACAGTTGATATCGGTAGTATCTGATGTAATATTATGTGTTCATTATTGTATGGGATAATCAACTACATTTTACTTGTCAACAGCATATTTTTTCAATATTATTAAATTAAAAAATTTCTATAGTTGAGATCAGATTATTTTGTTTGTAAATAATCAATTATATTTTTTATCAAGAAAGTATATCTCTCAATAATATTGAATAATGAATGAATTTGTTGTAGCATAAGTAGATATCCCATGGTATAGGGCGTTTATGTCGCAACTTTTACTGTTATCTCAAGCAGATTACTGTCGATTATTGTCGATTTTTACTGTTTTGACCGGGTAAGAGTATATGAACGGTACAATATGAGAGACTACCAGCGTCATAAAGCATCACGGAAAAGAACTACGTGGACTATCAGCTTGAGATAACAGTTAAAGTTGCGGTATAAATGCCCTATACCATGGGATATCTACTTATGGTATTGTTTCTCTATGGTTCAGACACTGTGTTACTTACTTCTGTGTTACTTCAGACACTGTTTTACTTGTAAGTATTTGAAAAAACACTTACTTTTTCTTGGAGTATTGAGGAATGCATTTTATTTCTTAGGAGGAGTTTTATCAGCCTCTAATATTTAATTGAAATCAGCCTCTAATAATCTTTGAATAATAAATGTTTATATTAATTGAGATTAAATATGATGAAATATGATGAATCATATTTCCACATTGTTGAGAAAATATCTGGCAATGTTGTGAATGTTGAAAAGGATAGAGCTATCTGCTTTGTCGAATGATAGACAAGGATAGCAACACCAGTGTTAATCAAATTCAGTCCTTGAAACGTGGGCCTCACTATAGCTCTATTCTGGCGTAGAATAAGAAACATATAAGACTTTGATGTACAACAAAGTAAAATAAATTGATTTTATTACTTATCAAAATTTGTGAACAGAATAGTTTTGGGCTATGCCTGTTGTTCTATCCCGATCATATTCATATGATTTGCAATTGTATCAAAAAATAAATAAATAAACAACATCATTCTCCCCATACAATCAAACTACTGTAGTTCATTCTAGAGTCTTGTTGTATCAGTGTATCAGTAAAATTACTCTTCCTCCCAATAAAAGTCTAAGGCACGGTTGCACAAAATCCGGTTGAATTTTAAGCGTGATTAATTCCATGAGAATCAATCAGAGAAGGCGTTTTTGAAAGAACGGCTTCCCTGATTGGTTCTCGTGGAATTAATCACGGTTAAAATCTAACTGGCTTTTGTGCAACCGGCACTTAATAGTTGTCTATGGCTAGTTACACACACATCGATTTCTGGACGTTTGATATTTTGTCGTCCTTATGAATTCTATCAGATTAAATGGAACTTGACAAACATAATTTGTTTGACATCAGCTGTTTAATATAATAGAATTTATAAGGACGGTACAAATCGTACGTCCAAGAATCTCGGTGTGTGTAAACTGGCTATAGGGTACTTCTATACTTCTATGCTTATGACTTAGTTTAGAAACTTGCTTCACTTTTCCTGCCAATAAACGTTATTTTGCCAATAAAGTACAGTATCCTATCTGTTCACTCCCCGTTATTGGAGTGAATTCTAGTTGACCGAGCGAAATGAGGTCTAAGATTCAAGTCGACGGTTTTGCATTTTTCTTCATGTTTATATGCTCCGCATTCACGGCGAAACGCGCACGGTGATAGATTTTCATGAAATTTGACAGGTATGCTCCTTTTTAAATTGCGCGTCGACGTACTAGTCGATCCTTATACAAGGTATATACTAGTATATACAAGGTTTTTGGAAATTTTGCATTTCAAGGATTATATAAAAAGAAAAAGAGCCTCCTTCATTCATCATTCATCATAAATAATCAGCTGTCGAGTGGATTACAAATTGCATGCAGTGAAGCATGCAATGGATAACTTGAAATAGCATAGTATTTTCTTCCAACTTTTCTCTGTTTTCAACTCGGTAAGCTCTTGATGATAGTACATAGCTGTTTATATCAAATTATTAGCATTGTCGATTCAACAATCCAAACAGCCATTAGTCGTTTATAAACCGATACCGTCCTATCTCGCCGACACGACAGGACAGGACAGAATGTACTCTGATTGTATTAGAGGAGACTGTGGTTTGTAACAGAACTACTAGTTGAGGATGTATTAAAATTAAATATTTTTTTCTGATTTATTCAATTTGATTTTTCGATTTACAGACAGATTCCTGGGTGACCAGAGAGCCAGTTACAACCAAGACTTGGAGTTCAAGCTGAGAGTTGGCAGAGTGGGTCAGAATCCGTCGGTCAACGATATTATACTGGAAGGAGCCGGAAAGTCCATCATTCAGCCAATCTTTGGTCAGGGCAATCAGCTGCCGTCAACTACGGTGAGAAGAGTTTCAAGAATTCATACTTCCTCAATTTCATAATGTGATGAACCAAAATACTCAACTACATTTATCACTTAATTTGAATCTATAAAGACTTTGTTTTCATAACTATTATTAAACGAAAAACCAATTTAAACGTTGTAAATCACCCCGAAGACTTCTGCTACTGCAAATATTGACAACAGGGTATATTGATAACTTTGTTTTTCACTTTTTTTCTGAGGGTGATGCCTAAATGAGCTCTAGACTTGTGCGTGGGTTATGAGGCGGATGATAATGAGACATGAACGGACCTTCGGTTTTATGTGGGTTATGAACCTCCAGGAAGCGATTTTACAATTTATGAATCGTATTCAGAGGATTTGGAACAAGCGGTCATCCATCCAAAGGGAGTAGCAGGAGCTGCTTGATTCTGAACTTATCTATGCGATAGCTTTATGTGATTCTATAAGAAGAAGAGAGGAGAGATTGGAATCAAAAATAAGAAGCTGTATTGGCTGATCCGAAAAACTGTCCTTTGTTTTATTGAGTATTCATTTTCCACCAGGGTTTTACCAAAACTTTCTCAATTCATTCTAATCACATGGTTTTTCTGGGCAGAGAGTCCTTTGGGTGTTGCCGATTACCCAATGTCATTTCCTATTAACACTCTAGTTTATATAATGGGTTCTTCATATTTTCTCATAAAAATTTGCACTTTCACTTCCTGAGTTTTTATTTTATAGAGCTTAAAATTAAGAAAACTTATTTATAAACACAAATTCATGTTTGAAAAGCAAACAAATATGAAATTCTGATGATAATATTGAAAAATGAAGTATTTATATTTAATATTAAGCATTAAATATTCTCAATGATAAAGTCTTAAAGCTAAGAATGCTGTAGCAGTTTTCTAATTCATGTTTCTCATTTCATGGATGAGGAAAGTTTATATTACATCCTTTATGATATTAGAAAAGTCAACATCTGAGAACAGAAACATTCTGAAAGGACATTATGATTGAAAACTACATTCGAATTGGCTATGATATTTTTCTATATGTAAATGTCCATTTAACATGTTCATTGTCAGAAACATTTTGAAAGGACATTATATCATTTAAAACTACCTTCGAATTGGTTATTATATTTTTTGATATGTAAATATTTATTTCACATGTTCATTGTCAGAGACATTTTGAAATTACAGCATTTTCAATGAGAAATATCCTTCAAGGAATACACAACTCAACTTTCCATTTTGCTTAATGAATGAAAACTAACTTTTGAAATCTTCAAATTGGTTATCATATTTGATATGAAAATGTTCATTACACAGGTGAATACATTCAGATACAGACTACATAACGATCCGGATTATGGATGGCAACCTCGTTTATCAGAGAGGGACTTCATGAGTGTTCTTGCCAATTTGACTGCCATCAAAATCAGAGGAACTTACACACCAACAGGTTAGTTAAAATCATCAACAGTTTTTCTTCAATTGGGAATTCAACGTGAATATTTCACAATGATCATAAACACTTATTGCATCTGCTGGTGTCATTGAAAAATATTATTAATAGCAAATGTGTTACACATTCTTGAAGTATATAATTACTTTTCATGTTGAAATGTGAATTGTCTATTACTGTCGCTTTTTCAAAATTAATATATCATGTATTTGCTCTGAATATGAAATAAATAAATATGTTGAAAAACGTAACTGCCAAAAGCTTTAAAATCAAGCTTCATTCAGTCAATAGAGAATAACGAAGAAAAATAGTTCATTTTAAATGTAGATTTGAAACTATGATAGGTTGTTGAAAAACGAAGGACTTGACAATTTCTCACTTTTTGAGGCAACAGTGCCCTTGAAAAGTTCTTGTTACCGTTATTAAGAAAAATTAGAGAGAATTTCCAATATTGTAAAAAAATGTGGAAATAAACTTTTGTCAAGATGTACTATTCATCGATTTCTATTTTGATATTTTATGATTCAATATTATAAAAATTCTAATAAACAATAAAATTAACCACTGAATAAGACAGAGATATCCCACTAAAGAGCAAGAAAAAAGCGGAACTCATTATTTTTTTAAACGAACCACTATTTTTCAACAGATTAACTTCCACTTAATTGTCATAGTTGAAATCATTTTCTCCATATCTTATGACATTCTAGATTCTTCAAGAGGTATTTTGTTCGTCTTGCTTTTACAAAAGTTCTGTAATGCAAGTAGAACAAGATAATTATAATTAACCATTGTATAGTACAACACAAAGTAAGCTTATCCATTTTCGTGCATCGTGAGATAGATTTACTAACCCTCTTACTACAATAGACATATTATTCTAGTACTTTCAGTTATATTTTTTTGTTTTCTCATTAATTCCATACTCCAAGCATTGAAGCATTACTACCGTATTAACTGTGAATCCAAAAAGTAGGATTATTTTTTACAAAACTATTATTAATTTAAAACGATTATTTTTTTTCAAAAATTTTCTCATTCATTACATACTCCAAGAATTGAATATTATAACTATTAATTATGCATTCAATGAAGATATTTTATATATACAACAAGCATTGAGGCATTACTATCAACTGTGTATCCAATAGGGATATTATTTTAGTAGGTATTTAATATCATCAAAAGTTTTCTCATTCTTTTCATACTCCAAGCATTGAAGCGTTACTATTAAATGTGTATTGTGTTCTTACACTTTCAAAATCAATTCAATTATTAATTTCATCCTAGTATCCTACTTACATAAGTTCGTTAAATCAACTAATTATTCTAATTTATTTGCTCCAAGCGCATTACTATTAGCTGTTCTCTTACTCTTGTTGAATTAGTCCAATGATTCAGTCTATGCTAATATCCTACTTATATACCTTCTTTAAATCAGCTACTTACTTTCATGTTATTAAATTCAAATTTGTTTGGTGGTTTCAGGCATTGGTTTCTTGGACGAAGTGCGCCTAGAATCGGCGCGTAGGGGCGCGGCTGGGGCACCTGCCTCCTGGATCGAGATGTGCGCCTGCCCCGTCAACTATGTGGGCCAGTTCTGTGAGTCATGCGCCCCTGGGTCACGTCATGACCCACCTCAGGGCGGACCCTTTTCACCTTGTGTACCCTGCGACTGTAACAGCCATGCTGACATCTGTGATGCTGACTCGGGTTGGTCAAACATTTTCATCCAAATTCTTTCATTGCTTGCTCAGTATTTATCACAATGTGAACTTCCACAATGTGAATATTGAGAAATTGAGCATATTATACTATTAAAAATATTATTTTCCTCCACCTCCTGTCTAAAGTACTTACTTTACTCCCTGAAACATAATACTAAAGTGTCACTTCTTCGCTCTCGGTAGTAAAAAACAGAAAAACTCCCTAGGGAGGAAAAGTGACTCCATTTAAATAACATGGGAAACATCTCTATTTAAAAACCTACATTGTAATAGGTTAGAAGGTCTAAGCTCAGATGAGGGAGCATATAGAGTAGTCAGTAATTGAGCCAACTAAATTCAATACCTCAACCAGATTTGATCAACATATGAAATATATATGTTTGTATGCTAAAATTATTACAAACTTCATATCACCATACTAAAAAAATGTATAAATATTTTTTTTATATTCCATGCTTTTCAAAATACCAGCCAACGAATATTCCTTATTGACTAATCAAATTTGAAACGGGAACTTAATCATAGTACCTATTGTAGTTGTGGCGGCCATTGTTGTTACAACTTTTGCCGACAGGTAGCGCATAGCGCAGTCGGCGGAGAACTGTGATTACATGCCAGCCCAGCTGTTTACTTTTTAGATTATGTTGTAACACATTGTTTGGTCACGTACGTGTTTAAAAATTACTTTATTTGCAGTTTTTATAAAAATGTAGGTGGAGGAAAAATGTTGTGTATATCACGAGTGAAAATGTTTTTTCTCTCTCAGGAAAATTGTTGCCCTCAGCTTCGCCTCGGGCTTTAAACTTTCCCTAAGAGAGAAAAACAGAACTTTTCACTCTAGATATACAAATAACTATCTCACAGGCATATGAGTATCACAAAGCTCTAGTGAAATTCACATTTTTATCTCTGAGCATTCTTTATTAGACTATTAAATCTGTTGAAATTGAGACAGTCTCAGTATATATCTGCACTATCAACGGTTTTTCAACCATGTAATGAAAATATATGCTTTCACGATTATATAAAATCTTTCAACGAATTCTGATGTCGTTGAAAAATAAGCCATTATTTAGTTTATTCTGTAGTCATTATTCTTAAGACATGGTTTATATTATGTTAATTACCCGAATAATAGATCATTCAAATAAATATAATTGTTTGTGGTTTATATTATGTTAACTAAATAATTGATCAACTTTTATGAACAGGACGGTGCATCTGCCAGCACAACACAGCTGGTGATAACTGTGAGAAGTGTGCCAAGGGCTTCTATGGAAATGCCCTACAGGGAACTGCCTACGACTGCAAGGTATGTCCTTGCCCCAATCAGGGCGCCTGCATGCAGATCAAGGACGATGTCGTCATCTGCTTAGAGTGTCCAAAGGGCTACAGTGGTGAGTATCATTTATTATGATTGTTGATATATTTTTAAGCCTATATTCGTTTATTCTGATTCAATGGAAATTGAAATGTGTTTCTGCCTCTGAAGACATTGCATGAGTCGTTTTTACAACGATTTTTAAATCAAAAGTGTCAGCCCTATATCGATGATCATTGAAATTAAACTCATATAATTTTAGATGCAGAGATGTTGGACCACTCATCAATTTGTCATTATATTTATTAGCCTATACGGTACTCATTTATTCTAAATCAATGGAAATTGAAACGAGTTTCTGCCTCTGAAGATATTGCATGAGTCGTTTTTACAACGAATTTTAAATCAAAGGTGTCTGCTATTCCAATAATCATTAGAATTCAAACCAGTCATTTAATCGTCCATCAATTTCAGTAAACCAGCATGAAGTACAAAAATCTTCTACGTTTGTAGTTGTATTGGTGGAACTGAAGTAGACACTGAATCTGGATTTTGTCATTCAATTATAATATTGATTCAATACATTTTTCAATATTTCATCTGAATTCAGTCCTCTAATTTTTCATGAGTTTCTACAAATCAGCATGAAGTGCAATATTATTTCCAATATTTGTAGATGTGAGACTAAAGTAAACTACTCAATAATAATTTTAAATGAGAAAGAATAAGAAATTGTCAAAAACCACAGATTTATTGATACTTAGAAAGGCCGGTTTCGGTTATTACACCATTGTCAATCTCTGATAAACTGTGAAATTACAGTTAAACTCACAGTTTATTAGAGATTGACTATGGTGTAATATCAATACCGAGACCGGTCTTTTTAAGTATCGATAAATCTGTGGTTTTTTGACAATTTCTTAGTCTTTTTCATTAAAAATTAATAATAAGGTACCACAATATCAACTTCTCAACCACACAAAAAGTCAATAATAATTCAAGAGACTAGAAATATTGTCAAAATAACCACTTAATCAATAAAATCCACAACATCAATATTAACTGTACAAGCTTAATCAAAGATACTCAATAATAGTAAAATTGACTGTATAGGCTTTATTTATTTAATGAATTATTCAGAATTACACAACTTTTAGAAAAGTAACATGGTCTTAATCCCAAAACAGTTCCAATTATTATTTATACAACAGCGCAAAATGTAGCTGGGTTATATGTCACTTTCATTTTTTTTTTCAATTAAAGTCCAATTTAATACATTCTAAACAAACAAAAACATTTTTTTTAAAAAGACTTTCAAGATGAATCAAACCAACCACATACAATTGAAAAAGTACAAACATTGAAGAAACTATGAAATTTTGAGACCAAAAATGCAAATACTATTATAGATCTTATCACAGCTCTACGGTGATTGATTAATTTTTTCGTTGTGTTCTGTCAGGTTCTAGATGCGTCCACTGCAAGTGCAATTCAATATCCAAATACAAAAAACATTTTTTTATTAGAAAGAATACTTTCAAGATGAATTAAACCAATCACAAACAATTGAAAAGTCCAAACTTTGAAGAAACTATGAAATTTTGAGACCAAAAATAGAAATACTATTTGGATCTTATCACAGCTCTACGGTACCTAATTGAATCAATACATTTTTCGTTGTGTTTTGTCAGGTTCTAGATGCGACATCTGAAAGTCCAATTCAATATCTAAATTCAACAGAAAAATTGTATTAAAAAATACTTTCAAGATGAATTAAACCAATCACAAACGATTGAAAAGTCCAAACTTTGAAGAAACTATTAAATTTTGAGACCAAAAATACAAATACTATTATAGATCTTATCACAGTTCTACGGTAATATTGATTTAATAAATTTTTCCGTTGTGTTTTGTCAGGTTCTAGATGCGACCTCTGCAGCGACGGTTACTACGGAGACCCGACGGGCCGCAACGGGCCCGTGAGGTTATGTGAACCATGTGACTGCAACGACAACGTGGATCCAAATGCGGTGGGAAACTGCAACCGAACCACGGGGCAGTGTCTCAAGTGTATCTACAACACGGGTGGACCTAATTGCGACCAGTGTTTACCAGGTAACCACACAATATTACATGTTATAGGTAACAAGATGTGATAGTTGATAGATAAAATCACGGAGTAGAGAACATCTTCTTTCTTCCTCTGTGGTGAAAGGTAGCAGATAACAGGTGACAGTTAATAATTGTGACCAGTCTCTCCCAGGTAGGCTCAAGAGACAATAATAGATGATATATGAAAACTGAAAGGTAATGTGACCAGTATCTCCAATTTCCAAATGCATAAGTTACCGTACAATAATAGAATAGCCCACACATCACGGTATATTTCATCTAAATACCGTGCTACACATGTTTATTTTCTTAATATAAGACAATGTCTTTAGACATATTTAGATAATGTCTTTAGATACTGGTCACATTACCTTTCAGTTTTCATCTATCATTTATTATTGTATCTTGAGCCTACCTGGGAGAGACTGGTCACAATTATTAACTGTTACCTGTTATCTGTTACCTTTCTGAAACCATGAAGATGGTTTAATAAAAGACTTAATACTTAAAAACAAAAAGACTTAATACAAGACAATGGTCTTGGATTGAGAAAATAGTCAACCATGCCTTATCATATTGTAAAGTACAGGATAGACCATCACATTTCTACGCCTTTCCAATTGCATCATACAATCTTCAATAGATGGAGAGGAACTTCTAAACTGGAGGCCCTAATTTTAGTATGAGAGCAATGCTTTTTCACATGAATGTTTTGTGTCATCATCCGCTGTATTTAAGGCTTTTATTTATCGTGAGACTATTCTTTGTTTATTTGTTTCAAGACTCAATTATATGATGGTTTCAGTACATACAAAGTTGGGTCGAATCAACTTGAATTTTTTTTAATCTGTCTTTCTTGACAGCCAAGCTCAAAGTCAAGTCAAGCTCAATTCATTCAAGTAAATATTGAAATTTAAAGATTAAAATTAATTGAATAGATATACTTTTTTATAATCAGAGTTCAATTGAATAGATATTATGCTTTTTAATAATTTACATTCTTGTTATGGAATGTTTCATTAATTGAACTAGTAGATTACATTCTGGAGAAAAATCCGCAATATTGTATTGTACAGAATTGTGCAGAGGAAACGCATGTTTTTCGAACAGCCAGTACTCGTCAACGGGAGAGGGTATTGCCCTGGAACGAATGTTGGCAGACGACCCATACTATGCCATTTCAGTTGCTATGAGCGTTGGAACCTACAACATCGTTTAGAAACAATGAATCTGTGGTCACAGTGCAACGCTTTTTCGTCAATATTTTAGTGTTGAGTGTCGAGGTGCGGTGCAATGCCCGATCGAAATACTGTACTCCGATGGGTTGCAGCGTTTAGGAGTACTAGTTCTGTGATGAAAAAGAAACCACCTGGTCTCTCCTGTTCAGTTCGTACTCTGAAAATGTAGACCGAGTCAGTGTCGTCGAGTCGATCGTCTAGGACTAATAACAACTGCCGTTCTGACTCGGTCTACACTTTTCGGGGAACGGGGAAGACCAGGTGGTTTCTTTTTCATCACAGAACTAGTACTCCTAAACGCTGCAACCCATCGGAGTACAGTATTTCGATCGGGCATTGCACCGCTCCTCGACACTCAACTCTAAAATATTGACGAAAAAGCGTTGCACTGTGACCACAGATTCATTGTTTCTAAACGATGTTGTAGGTTCCAACGCTCATAGCAACTGAAATGGCATAGTATGGGTCGTCTGCCAACATTCGTTCCAGGGCAATACCCTCTCCCGTTGACGAGTACTGGCTGTTCGAAAAACATGCGTTTCCTCTGCACAACTCTGTATAAATGTGCTGATAAGGATCATTTAGATAATGCAATTTTGAACCATACAATATTTGAACCATTCTCATTGATTACAATGGGCTACTATTTAATATCCATATTGTTAGCATTGTATGGACGTCTGAGTGTTTTTCTTGCTTGAAACCCCTTTTGTCCTATAGGCCTATGTGAATCAGTTCCAAGTCTTTGCAGTTGATGATTTTATCAACCACCACAAAATTATTCTTTCAAATGACTATGTCCTTTTGCTGAACAAACTATACTTTAAAACCAAAATACATTCATATAATGATGTCATTTTGATACGCAATCACAATTAACTTTTCATGAATGATTAGGAAAGCAAAATACAATATTTTCAATTCAATTTTTATAAATACATTTTATTGAGTGATTATTTCTCTGATTTAATGTGCAGTTTTCCAAACCCATCTTCCAACAACAATCCTTTATTTTTGAATATTTTTTGTACAATTTGTAATTTCATCAACCTTTTTCCTCCCCCAAGGTTTTTACGGTGACGCCCTAGCCCTACCCAAGGGCGACTGCCAACCTTGTCAGTGTTACGCCCCCGGCACCGCATCAGCTGACGGCTCATCAGCTGATGTGGTTTGCGACCAGCTGTCGGGACAGTGCCAGTGTAGAGCGCACGTAATTGGCACCAATTGTGACCAGTGTGAACCAGGCTACTACAATATACAGAGTGGTCAGGGATGTACGGCGTGTAACTGTGATCCTACCGGCTCGGTGAGTGAATAAAAAAAATGTTTCAAATTATCAGTAATATTTTCTCAATTATCAGTGATTATTGTAGAAATTTTTGTTTCGGTATATGTCATAGTAAAGGTCGGTATATGTTATCCTCAATATTGTGAGATGTGACTTTTCTTAATATAATAGCAATATCGTACAAGCAATAGCTAACATATTGTTTAAATTGATATACCGGTAGTTTGAAGCTGATGAAGTTTTTCATCAGGAGTGAAATTCACTCACAATATTAACTTGGGAACGAAGTCTTGAACAGAGCTAGGAATGTTAGGTATCACAAACATAAAAAGCATCACTTGAAGACTAAAAAAAAATCACAATCCATTTATTGCCAAAGACAAATTACAATTTGTATAGGCCAAGTCATGAGAAAATCCATTGAAAGACCAGCACCCATTATCAATAGTTATCATGTGACAGATCGGTAATCATCTTTCATTCTATTTAATTCCATGATAGTCTCACTCGTTTTATTAATTACATAATATTGATTGTAGAATAAACCTAGATTCATTCTTTCCAGTTATTTTCTACTCTTCTCCATTTCTTTCTTCTATCTATAATTCAAATTCGATTTAATAGCCATCAAATTGCAAATCAAGTAGACAAAGTACGATGAAGGTACGAATAATACTTGAATACTGAATAATACTTGAGGCTGTGCTTCATCATAATTGAAACTGATTTATTTCTTCTTCTTCTTTTACAAAATACAATATAATTATATACATGTGAAGAAGGCTCCTCATGGGCAAATGCCTGTGAGTGAGGAGCGAGCTCCAAATACAATTGAGTATTCTATAGGTACTTATAAGAATAAAGACAAATCATTTATTGCCAAAAATAGAACAAACAATAATTACTCATACACATACATACACAAGCAAAAATAAAATGTTCATAATACAATTATTACACATACATGCATATACATGAGAGAAGAAAAACTAAATAATAAAATTTCTAGGCACCACCAGCAAAAAGATAACTCTTTGTCCGCTGGTGAGAGTTGCTTTAAAAAATCCTCAAAATACTGTAACTGGAAATTGAAACAAAAAGGCTTTATAACAAAAGTAGAGACACAAAATATACTTTGAAAATGTGGTCCAACGTAGAATAATTCACACCTATATCGCTAATTTATAAATCATAGTATAATAAAGATTTCAGCTTTTAGAATTATTGATGAAGAACAAGCGACAAGATTTCAAATAATCAAAATTTTTCTAATATCAAGCTAGAGATGTTGCAAATTGACAAATGAAAATGCAATCCAATCATTGTAAGCTACTTCAAATATAAATAGAAATAGAAATATATTTATTACCATTTGATTTACTATAAACATTGGTCATTGTCACAAGTATACAATCAACAATACAAAAGTCTACACAGCTAAAACACAATTACATCGAGAATTAACTTCTTAAACAAGATTACAAACTAAATTTACACAGCCTAGATCATACACAATAGTACCAGATTTACATAGATTGTGAAATTTTATAAAATTCAGGTACCTTGTGAAGTCCACCTCTTATTAGGCCTTTTCTAACTCTATCTTTATATTGGGTGGCATCTAGGTCTCTTACCAATGACGGAAGGGCATTATAAAATCTGAGAGATTGGGCCCTGAAGCTTCTCAATGATGCGCTGGAAGAGCACCATTCGACACCTATATTACTTGCCCCTCTTGTATTGTATGTATGCCTATCAGAGTTGAGGCTAAATACTGTTGTTGGGGAGATGTTGTGATATCTATCCATAACGGAAACACTAGGATGTTGTCAGAGATATTAGACTGATTTATTACAACATTACATAGGCCTACATGTTTCAACACTAATGGTGCCATCTTCAGTGTGAACAATCATTGTATATTATCTGTGGCACGACCAGCATAAGTTAAAAATTGACTCCTTATTTGACTTTTTATGCTAAAAAAATAAAATAAAATTGACTTCTTATGCTAAGTTAAAATGACATTTGACTGCCCTTCCACAAGTTCAGTTCTTCAACATGTTCTCTGTAAATGTTACTTCTGTTCTACATGTTCATTATAATTTCTCAACTTTTCATGCTAAGTTGAAATGACATTTGACTGCCCTTCCACAAGTTCAGTTCTTCAACATGTTTCTGGTGAATGTTAATTCTGTTTTACATTTTCATTATAATTTCTCAACTTTTCATGCTAAGTTGAAATGACATTTAACTGCCCTTTTACAAATTAAATTCCTCAACATGTTCTCTGTAAGTGTTACTTCTGTTCTACATGTTCATTATAATTTCTCAACTTTTCATGCTAAGTTGAAATGACATTTGACTGCCCTTCCACAAGTTCAGTTCTTCAACATGTTCCTTGTAAATGTTTCTTCTGTTTTTCATGTTCATTTATTTCTCAACAAGTTTCTTGTAATTGTTCCAGGTAAACCACACATGCAACACGGAAACAGGTCAGTGCTACTGTAAGCCGGGTATCACGGGGGCGCACTGTGACGTGTGTCAGGCTTACTACTATGGGTTTTCCAGTGAAGGATGCAAGCCTTGCGACTGTGACCCGATCGGATCCAAAGCTCTGCAATGCGACCCTAACGGACAGTGCCCGGTTAGTAGATCACTTCTCACTGGATTTGCAATGTGCCATTTTTAGTGTACAAGTAGCATCGTTACCTGATGGTGCTATTGATCCTGGATCATCAACACAATAAAGACTAGGGGCGAGTTGTTAACTAATGGCTCCGTTAACTATGGGTGACTTTATGTAGCGACTCTGCAACCGGGCATAGGTATAACAAACATATTAAATAAATGATCCAGGATCAATAGCACCATCAGGTAACGATGCTACTTGTACACTAAAAAATGGCACATTGCAAATTCATCAATTATTATGGCACACCACAGCATATCCTCTTCTATTTAATAATTCCACAGTGTATGAATAAATATCTAATATTTTTTGCCTTGAGAAATTTGAAAGTAAAACTATACACATTAGATTAGATATTGTTATTTGGCTAGAAAAATCTGGATTTTCACAAATCAGTGACAGTAAATACTAGTAGTTCTGTAAACAGTGGACCTCATGCAGTTATAAACCACAGCCTCATCTAATACAATTTAAAATAGAGTAGATTTTTCGACATTATATATTGAAGCTGATACTTGGAAAAAGCACGAAAATTTAATTAATTTCAACAAATAAGCAGCAAGTTAGTAAATTCAATTGCAATATGATTAATTCTCACTTTATGAGAAACAAAGTTCGTCATTTCAGTTCAAAAAAACCTGAAAGACAAGACCTGAAATCACAAAAAACTACAATAGCCCAATTCTTTCTCAATTGAATGCTTCCGAATACTATAATTTTATTAAAATACAAACAAGCAGACATTGCAAGCATTCTCAGTAATTTCCATCTGTAGACTGACTGGCCGCTATGGCTTCTTATAAATTGAGCGCTGCGATCCAGATATTGTCAGTTTTGTGTAAGGGTAAGCATTCCTGACCGGCAATTAGGAGGTACTGGGTTCGGTTCCCGGGCTGACAAATAATTTTTGAATAGTAGCGCTCATCGAATTTCCATCTAGCTGTTTACCCTGTTGTCAAAATTTGCAGTAGCAGAAGTCTTCGGGGTGAATTACAGCATTTAATTTGGATTTTCGTTCAATAATAATTCTTTTTACATTTGTGATTGTTCTATCACAATAAATTTACAAAAAAATCATCGATATTTTGTATTGTAGTGCCTGGAGAACGTGGAAGACCGTCGGTGCGACCGCTGCAAGGAGAACAAGTTCAACCGGCAGCTTGGCTGTGTTGACTGCCCCGCCTGCTACAACCTGGTGCAGGATGCGGCCACCTCGCACCGCTCCAATTTGCGCCGGCTCGACGGCATCCTCGCTGACATAGCTGCCAACCCCACTGTCATCAATGATGCCGACTTTGAGGCCAAACTGCATGAGGTCATGGCACGGGTCGATAGGCTGTGGAACGAGGCTAAGGCTGCCAATGCTGGTAACATTCATTCATTTATAGACATTTTTTTAGATTTTATTCTTCTCTCTTCTTCTTTTTCTTATCCTTCCTCTCATTATTCTCCTTCTTCTCCTTTAGCACCGTTGTTCTCTTGTACTTGTTGTTATTTTTGTTCTCCTTGTTGATCTTCTTCTTCACCAGCTTCTTCTTATTGTTCCTCTACTTCTTCTTCTTCTTGTCCTCATTTATCAACTTCGTGCTTTTCCTCTTTTTCCTCAACTTTATACTCTTCTTCTTATGTTCTTCCATTTCTCAACCTTCTTCACTATAACCTTCGTGTTATTATCTGCCCAATTTATTCAAAGTGCGGTGATATTAAGTGCAATATTTAACTATAATTTGGTGTATTAATCATTCTAAATTCAAAATTTCTAGCTCATACATATTTTTGGACAGAAATTGAACTTAAACTACTCACAGTAAGAACATAACCTACTTTCACGGACATATTATTCTTTATCAAAATTTGAAAACAGAATAGTTTTGGGCTATGCCTGTTGTTTTTTCCCAATCATATTCATTTGATTTGTAATTGTATTAACAAATAAATAAATTAAACAGTGACTGACAACTTCTTGCCTGTTTTTATCAATTTATTTCAATTACGGTATATTTTTCGTTCTTCCGATCACACTACTCGAAACGTGATTAGTAGAATCTCCAAGATACTATTTAATTTCTACTAATATGTTTTGTAATTTTAGGAGGAATAAATGTTATTCATTTAATTTCGTTTGAATTAGTTTATCTTATGCATGAATGAATTATTAATTTATACATTATTTCCAGGAGGTGACAAAACACTGCTAGACCAGTTGAACGAGCTGCACGCTCGCTTGGACGACGTCCAAGTGCTGATGCGACAAATCCACAACTGGACGGAGGAAGCCAGGCAGCAGACTGGGGAGGCGGAGCGCGATGCCACCGAGGCTGAGATTATAATCGAACGTGCGCGCGAGGCGCTACAGGTAAACATACACTTTTTGTTCACCAAATCGATTCTTCATTTTTCTCATAAAATTAAAATCATCAAGGTTTTAGGTGCCAAATGAAAACACAAGAATATTGTATATTTACACTTTAAAAATAAACAAATTCCATTCAATGAATGGATAATGAAAGAAAAACTTGAGTGAATTTGGCAAACCTTACTGAATTCTTCATTTTTCTCATCCAATAATATTCATTTAGGTTCCAGGTGCAAAATCGTTACAAGTGGTAATTGAGTGTAATATTTCTAATTAATTTATTAATTCAAGCCATCTAAATTCAAAATTTATAGTTTTCATTTTTGTTTTGGACTGAAATTTCGTCAAAATTGTACACGTAAAATTCTAACCTTATTTCGGACTTTTTCACCTATAAATTTGGAAGAAAAATAGCACAAGGACTATCTTATTATTTTATCTTTCAATGTTATTACATTAGTGTCATTTGCATTGTAAATAAAAAAAATGAAAACACAAGAATATTTTATATTTACACTTGAAAAATAAACAAAAATCCCATGCAATGAATTGATAATGAAAAAAAACTTGAGCGAATTTGGCAAAACTTACCTAATGAATTTAATTTCAATTACAGGAAAATTCAACTCTCTGTGTTATAATATGAATACAATAATATGAATCCTTTCCTAATTATAGGAAAATCCTTATATTAATTATAGGAAAGAAGGACTTTGACTTGTTTTTTTTTTTTATTTTGAAATCTAGATAACCGTAATGTAGAAGAAAACTACAAAACAAAATAGAATCGTTAGAGAATAAAGATAATGGGAGGATCTCAATTATATTTATTCACGATTTAATTGAATGAATTTCCATGAGTGAGATGAAATATTTTGGTGATGTATCATATTTCCATATAGAATAATACAGACTTTAATATAATATAGACTACAAACAATCTGGGAACGGTGCGAGGTTGGAAAGGATAGAGCTTTCTGCTGTGTCCAATGACAGACAAGGATATCAAATCAATGTTGATCAGCTGCTGACTATAATCTGAATCTCAGTACAGTGCTTCCCACTATATGAACTGATTTTTATTCACTGTCTAGTTCTGGTTTTTATTGTGAATATCTCAATTTTCTTGTAAAAACCATTTTTGTTTGTTGTTAAACTATCAATGTATGCAATCTTGTTGTGATTATTTCAAATATCTGACAAGACACAGCCATTTATGGATAGTGATGACCAATACTTTTACTTATCCTGGCGCTACAGCCCGATGTGGGCTTTGGCCTCCTCCAAAATCTGCCTCCAAGCGTCTGTGTCTCCTGCCTTTCGCCTCCAACCTCTCACTCCCATCGCTCTCAAGTCTCTCTCCACATCCTGCATCCATCGAACCCTCGGCCTCCCTCTTTTTCTTACAGCTTCCAGTTTCTTGTATAGCATTCCTTTTTACATTCGTTCATCGGCCATTCTTCCAACATATCCAAGCCACCCTATTCTTCTTGCCTTGAGGAACCGGAGAATATTTCTACCTTGCAAGATAGCTTCTATTTCGGCATTCTTTCTTATTCTCCATGCACCATTTTCATGTACTGGACCGTAGATACTCCTAACCAGCTTTCTTTCAAACACCAGTAACGCTTTACAGTCTTGCAGGATCGTTCATGCTTCACATCCATATGTTACAACTGGTCTTATGAGCGTTCTGTAAATCTTTATTTTTGTGTTTCTAGTGAGGAGTTTTGACTTAAGCAGTTTGCTATTTGCAAAGTACGCACGGTTGCCAAGCATTGTCCTGCGTTTAATTTCCAAAGATATTTTATTTCTACAGTCAATTTCCGTTCCTAGATGACCAATACAGTACCAGTACATAATTATTTTTTACAGTACATACCTAATAATACAGCTGGTCAACTTTGTTGATCATGAACATAAGTGGTCGAATAGATAGAGAAAACAGACGAGAATAATCTTTTAATTTCATAATTTTCAAATTTCCAACAGGGAGCCCTGGATTATCTGCAAACAGACGGAGCTGCTGCTTTGAAGAAAGCTATGGACCGTTCAACAGAATTCGGCCAGCAGAGTCAGCAGATGTCAGAAATGGCCAGAGAAGCTAGGAGGCTTGTACAGCAGTGAGTTCACAATGTTTTTGAATCTGCATTTATACTTAGTTATACTTTCTCAATTAATATCTGATCCACACTGCTTCAGGATGGGGTCTCACTTGGTTTAAATGATGACACGCTGTAGGCTGTAAACCAATCTTGGAACAGTTTTTATCAAGAAGTATTCAGGCCTACTTGCAAGTTTGTCATGAATGTATAACAGTGAATTGTCCAGTGAAAGAGCAGAGCAGTGATTGAGTGAATCTAGCTTCTATAGTACAGTCTTAACTGTACATATTAATTAAACAATCAATATCAGTAAGAATATCTAATGAGATATTCGCTGTTAACATTTTTAAGTAGTATGTTAGGGTAGAAAAAATTAGCTCATTAGTCTCCAGACTAGATAGCTATAGTATTGACAATAAAAAAATGTATAACAGATATTCTATAAATTTATTGTTATCCCTGTATTATAAGTATGTATCTCTGTACAATAATAAGTGTGATGATACCAATATTCAAATTGGAAATGTGACCACTTGCAATTTAAAGGTACAAATTTGTTTCTTTTAAAATAGATTGAGTCATTTTTTTCTCTTCTGAAGAATTATAGTCTAATATTGGTGAAAGTTGCTCTTAATGTTGAAGTTTAACTTGGTTGATCAGTTTTGTCAGTGTGAAATAGATTTTAAATTTGAAATAAATTTATTTGCAAAAAGTAATAAGTGGAAACAGCATGAATATAAATAATACTAATTGTATCAACAATGCTGCAATCATCACACAGACTGTAACCTACTGCAAATGATGAAACCTTCTGCACTGCCAACAAAAAACCACCTTGAGTGTCGTCAGTAAGTCTAGGATAAGAAGTCTAAAATTGTAGGATACACATAATTGGAACTTACGAACTCGTATATCTAATAAGTTGAACTTATTTCCACTATTTGAACTTATTTCACATTATTGGAACTTATGTAAGAAGCTGGTTGCTCTACATTCACGCTTCTTCTTTCTAATCATATGAACCATATGACTTGTTAATAATTTACTAATGTTGTTTATCAAACTAACAGCAGAGCTGATAAGAGAATCATTGAATGTTCATATTTGTACAGTTTAAGATTTATTGAGATTTATATTATAATTGACATTAAAATCGATTTTCTAAAGTAAATGAAAATCTTTCGTCAATTATTCATTTTAAGTAATATGTGCAAAGTAAGATCATTATAATCGATTTTTTTTGTTCAACATGCCGAAAAAAGGTAAGAGTGAATTTTCAATTGATATTGATAGGAAATTTGTTTTGGAAAAATTCTCGGGGAAAATTGGACAAAATGCAAAATTCTGGCTGGAAGATTTTGAGAAAGAATGTATCCGTTACAATATCCACAACGATGAAGAAAAAATACATGTTTAAGACTATTTTTAGAAGGGAGTTCTGAAGATTGGTATACTTCCAACAAATATAAATTAGGATTGAAAAATTGGAATTTGTGGTCAAAACATTTCTCCGAACTTTTTCTAATAAAGGCTGGTCAAATGTGAGATATGCATATTCATTCAAATATCTGACAAGACACAGCCATTTATGGATAGTGATGTAATACTTTTACTTATTCTGGCGCTACAGCCCGATGTGGGCTTTGGCCTCCACCAAAATCTGCCTCCAAGCGTCTGTGTCTCCTGCCTTTCGCCTCCAACCTCTCACTCCCATCGCTCTCAAGTCTCTCTCCACATCCTGCATCCATCGAACCCTCGGCCTCCCTCTTTTTCTTACAGCTTCCAGTTTCTTGTATA
The DNA here is from genome assembly GCF_014356525.2 of Nilaparvata lugens. Classification (NCBI taxonomy): domain Eukaryota; kingdom Metazoa; phylum Arthropoda; class Insecta; order Hemiptera; family Delphacidae; genus Nilaparvata; species Nilaparvata lugens. The sequence goes on along the minus strand of NC_052509.1, from coordinate 10,493,912 downwards.
GCATTCCTTTTTACATTCGTTCATCGGCCATTCTTCCAACATATCCAAGCCACCCTATTCTTCTTGCCTTGAGGAACCGGAGTATATTTCTACCTTGCAATATAGCTTCTATTTCGGCATTCTTTCTTATCCTCCATTCACCATTTCCATGTACTGGACCGTAGATACTCCTAACCAGCTTTCTTTCAAACACCAGTAACGCTTTACAGACTTCTTGCAGGATCGTTCATGCTTCACATCCATATGTTACAACTGGTCTTATTAATGTTCTGTAAATCTTTATTTTTGTGTTCCTAGTGAAGAGTTTTGACTTAAGCAGTTTGCTATTTGCAAAGTATGCACGGTTGCCAAGCATTTTCCTGCGTTTAATTTCCAAAGATATTTTATTTCTACAGTCAATTTCCGTTCCTAGACGACCAATACAGTACCAGTACATAATTATTTTTTACAGTACATACCTAATAATACAGCTGGTCAACTTTGTTGATCATGAACATAAGTGGTCGAATAGATAGAGAAAACAGACGAGAATAATCTTTTAATTTCATAATTTTCAAATTTCCAACAGGGAGCCCTGGATTATCTGCAAACAGACGGAGCTGCTGCTTTGAAGAAAGCTATGGACCGTTCAACAGAATTCGGCCAGCAGAGTCAGCAGATGTCAGAAATGGCCAGAGAAGCTAGGAGGCTTGTACAGCAGTGAGTTCACAATGTTTTTGAATATATATTTATACTTAATTAATTAATACTCTCTTAATTAATATTTGATTCAAACTGCTTAAGGATTGAGACTTACTTGGCTTAAATGATGGCACGCTGTAGGCGGTAAACCAATCTTGAAGCAGTTTTAGTCAAAGTATTTACTTGCAGTATAGCTCTCAAGTCGTTTTGTTGTAAAAGTATAACAGATATTCTATAAATTTATTGTTATCCTTGTATTAAAAGTGTGTATCTCTGTAGAATAATATATAAGTGTGCGATGATACCAATATTTAAATTGGAAATGTAGCCACTTGCAATTAAAAGGTACAAATTTGTTCCTCTTGAAATAGATTGAGTCATTTTTTTCTCTTTTGAAGAATTATAGTCTAATATTGGTGGAAGTTGCTCTTAATGTTGAAGTTTGACTTGGTTGATCAGTTTTGTCAGTGTGAAATAGATTTTAAATTTGAAATAAATTTATTTGCAAAAAGTAATAAGTGGAAACAGCATGAATATAAATAATACTAATTGTATCAACAATGCTGCAATCATCACACAGACTGTAGCCTACTGCAAATAATGAAACCTTCTGCACTGCCAACAAAAAACCACCTTGAGTGTCGTCAGTAAGTCTAGGATACAAAGTCTAAAATTGTAGGATACACATAATTGGAACTTACGAACTCGTATTTCCAATAAGTTGAACTTATTTCCATTATTTGAACTTATTTCACATTATTGGAACTTATTTCCACCTATATAGTCTTAATTGAATAGTTATATAAAATTATCAGTGTAACCTAAAATCTAGTGGGCCTTTAATCAGCATCTAGATAGCAAAATTGAATATTATAGGCTGTTGAATAATAAGAATAATAGATGTAAAAAATGAAAATATAAATGCATTTCTTTCAATGGAATGAGTCTTATCAATACTTAAAGAAGACCTGAATAAGGAGATTTGGTAGTAATCTAGACAGACAATCTTTACGCAGAAAGAGAATTCAAAGATTAAGTTGAAGGAATTCAATTATTGGGAATTGATTTGTTTTGTTCAAATTTTGTTGAAACTCTGATTATTCTTAATCAGCTCGTTTAGATCACAACTGTAATAATATCTTTTGAGTAGCCTAAGCAAAATGGAAGCATCTGGTAGTAATCTAGACGGACAATTCATGAAGAGAATTATAAAGAGAATTCAAAGCGAAATTTGAAGGATTTCAAAGATTGGGAATTAATTTGTTTTCTTCAAATATTTTGAAACTCTAATAAATTCTTCTTAATCAACTCTTCTTAATAATTACCATGATCAATAACTTTTGAAATTATGAACATGATTATAATTATTGATTGTATATTATTCGTATTAATATTCTTAAATTCATATTTTAGAAAAAAATAATAGTTTATTTCAAATTTCAGACAAAAGGAAGAGTATGACAATATCAACTGGGTGGCAGAGAAAGCTGTCAATGTGTCAACAGATGCCTATGAACTGGCCAAAGATACTATCAACCAACAGAAGAATACCAGGTAAATAGCTGGATTGAAGTGAGGAGCTTTCAATCTTTCACATTTTTTACTTTCCTTGCCCTATTACCAATGGGTAATGCTTTCCGAAAAAATTAAGGTATCCCAAATTCTGAATTTCTATACGTTTCAAGGTCCCCTTAGTCCAAAGAAGTGGTTTTTGGGTATTGGTCTGTATGTGTGTGTGTGTGTGTATGAGTGTATGTGTGTCTGTGTACACGATATCTCATCTCCCAATTAACGGAATGACTTGAAAATTGGAACTTAAGGTCCTTACAATATAAGGATCCAACACGAACAATTTCGATCACATGCAATTCAAGATGGCAACTAAAAGAACGAAAATGTTGTCAAAAACAAGAGGTTTTCGCGATTTTATCGAAAACGGGTTCAACGATTTTGATCAAATTCATACCTAAAATAGTCATTGATAAGCTCTATCAACTGCCACAAGTCCTATATCTGTAAAAATTCCACGAGCTCCGCCCCATCCATGCAAAGTTTGATTTCAAATTCCCAATTATCAGGCTTGAGATACAGTTTAAACAAAAAAATCAAGTGGAAAAGATTGAGCATAAAAATCTCTACAATTAATGTCCAGTAACATTTTCACCTTAAATTGAAAATAAGCTCGAAATTAGAGAAAATGTGATTATTCAATTCCAAACTGTTGGCAACTGTTGATTCTATTAAATAATTCACTATGAAGAGATAGCAGACCTCGTGTGTCTCCAGCGTTATTGTCCTGTCACAAGCTGGCTCAGATCTTGGAATAGTAGTGTAATAGTGTGATATTGAGAGGGTAGTATTGTAGTTGTTTTTGTGTATCTTATATTATTTTTCAGGTTTTTGAACTGAAATGAACTTTGATTTTACTGTTTGATGAACCCTGCGTTTTTAGTGTGAGAATTGACTCTGTCTTGTTTGAATTTGCTAACTTGTTGCTCAGTTGTCAAAATTAAAGCAATTTTCGTGCATTTTCCAAGTGCAGTTTCAATTTTCAAAAAGCCACTGTATTTGAAAATTGTACGAGCATTGACCTTTTTGCAGCCTTGGCTTTTCCACTGGAAGTTATGCTCAACACTCGTGGAGGGGGAATAATTTTCAGTGAAGAGCCTCGGTCCTCTGAATGGGCCCATTTCCCATCCAGAGGGACAAATTGTTAAGTTTTCAGTAATTTTTATCTAGTGGAATAGGAAACCAAATTTTATATTATTAGTAGGAGTAGAATCAGGAAATTATTTGTGCGTGTGAGTTCAAGTATAGTGAGTTTTATTAAAGCGTATGTGAGTGTTTCTGAAGAGTCCAAGTTTGAATATTGTTAAAATGGTGAGTGCCAAACTTTTGTTGTTTTCTTATTAAGCTCGAAATTTAATTTCATAGAATGACCGAGGCCTAAATTTAAATGCAGCAAGTTAGCAGGTTCCCAAAATGTGTGGATTGGAATATATTTTTTGTGAATCAATTGCTGAATCCCTTTGTTCTGTTTGAAAATTTGACATGTTACCTGACTATTAATTCGTTCTACCTATTTAGAGTTCAATAAACCCGAAGTTGAATTTTATTAGTATTTTTCATTGAAGTTCCTGGCTTGTAGTTACTATAGTGCTAGAATAGGTGACAATGATGATAATCTGTGCATTTGAATGAACGAGTCCACTAAAAGCTCCCAACCAATCAAGGATTCAAATACCGGTAGATGATTAATTGATAGCAGTAAACTTTAGCAAATATTCAAGAAGAGAAGAAACAACCCCCTTCCGGTTACATTGGTGGCCAGCGGTGGTATAGTCTGCAAGAATGACTATCGAACCACATGTATTCTTATAAATTTTATATTTTGGAAGATTAATCAAATAGAGACAAAGATATCTCCGGTTACAGAAATGATGTCAGGTGTGGTGTAGGGTTAAAAATACCGTCACCGTTTACAGTAGACTTGAGATGCGCGTGAACACTAACGGCAAGGAAAGTTGTGTGAGTGCGCTACACCAGATTTTTCAAAAACAAGACTGACCCATTTTTTTGTGATGATTTTTCGATTAATAATTAATTGATAATTAATCTCATATTCTTTATTTGTATTATTTGTAATTTCTCGAGTTATTAGCTGAAAACTATCACTTCCTATTTGGCACTATACTACTCTGTTTTTTATGTATTTAATGACATGTTTCATGACTTAATTTGCAGTGACGAGCTACATATCCTCGCCTCTTTGGGATAATTTGAATAGGTTTACTGTGTTCTGTTTTTGAATGTAATATTCAATTACAATCACTCATTTTTGTGATTTATATTGCAGTGACGAGCTGAAAATCCTTGCCTCAGACCTGGCGGTGGCTCGCGACCTGCTCGACTCGGCCAATAGGCTGTCGGCTGAGGTGAAAGGTCACGTGACCAATGTGCACACTGAGGCACTGGACCTCTACAGAGACATCTATGCACTCACCATTCCAACTGTAGATACGGCCACTATGAGGCAGGATGCTCAGCTGTTATCTGCTGAGGTATGTTGACAACTTTCCCTATTATATTACTCCAATATCTCCACCCAGATAATATCAATTTTATTTTTCTTCCTCTTCTTTTTCTTCTTCTCCTCCTCCTTTACCTCCTCCTCCTCCTTCTCCTCCCCCTCCTCCTTCACTACCTCCTCCTCCTTCTCCTCCCCCTCCTCCTTCTCTACCTCCTCCTCCTCCTTATCCTCCCCCTACTTAATGATTAAACAACAATGGTTGTTAAAGCTGCGTTTACACCAAAGTTAATAACAAAATGTTTATTTTCCCGTCCTTATAGATTCTATTCCGTCCTATTGATTGAACGGAACTTGACAAACACATATGCACATCATGTGTATGATAAGTTATGTCCAATATAATAGAATCTATAAGGACGGAAGAATAAAAATTTTGTTAATAACTTTGGTGTAAACGCAGCTTTACATTGTAGCTTTACAAGCTGCATTGTAGAGCTTTACAAGTGAAAATTTTGTAACGTTTGAATCAAACGGGCGATTTAGGAGACTTTAATTCAAGTTTGCAAGGGTTCAATTTCCCTAACCTCGTAAGTATATACCGGTAAATTATAAATTTGAAAATCTAATTGATCCTGAAGTTTTATTCTAAATTTCCATACTTTCCTTACATTATACTCCACTAGTTTGTTGTTTTATACATTCTACATTTACTGACAAAGGTTTTTATCTCATTCTCCCATTTGGAGTGTACGTACCTTCCAGATTGAAGGTGAATCCAGGGTGATGTAAACTTGAAGAAGGGTTTACATTAGTATAGTTGATTGAAGTTTCTGTTCTTGTAAACTTGACATCAAGTTTACAAATTATATTTATAATTATTATCAAACGAATATTCAATAATATCATAAAGAAACAATAGCGTAAATAGATATCCCAAGGTATAGGACGTTTATGTTGCAACTTTTACTGTTAACTCGAGCCTATTATTGTCGATTACTGTTGATTATTGTCGATTTTTACTGTTTTGTTGGAGTGAGAGTGTATGAACGACACAATATGAGAGACTACCAGCGTCACACAGCTTCACAGGAAAGAATTACGTGGACTATTGACTTGAGTTAACATTGAAAATTGCGACATAAATGCCCCTTATACCATGAGATATCTCCTTATATGCTATTATTCCTCTATGATCATATTCATTTTATACAAATTCAGGTGAACTTGAGTATAATGTAAATGCATCTCTTAAGTGAATAAATGAATAGATTATATTTTTTAAATATGGTGATTGTGTGTTCTACACAGGCAAAAGCAATGCAAGCGAAAGGCGCCCAACTGATGGACAACTATCGCGGCGTCTTGGACGACGTGGAGACGCAGCTGAGCGGCGCCGACGCCATCTTGGACTCGGCGACACGACAGCAGCAGTCGTGTGATGATCTGCTTGCAGATGCTGACGCGGCAAAAGCGCTGGCCGAGGATGCGGTCACACTCGGCAACAAGACGCTCACTGAGGCTGAACAGACGCTCAAGACGTTGCAAGGTATTTTCTACATTTTTAAATGGGGAAAACCCTTTGCAATCCATCATTTACAAGGGTTTTTACTTTTTATATTGTTTGAATGGGAAAAACCTTTAAAATTCACCATTTACTAGGTATTTTTTAAGTTTCAATGAGAAAAACTTCGAAATTTACCGTTTGCAAGGTATTTTCTATTTCTTGGATGGGAAAGCCTTTGTAATCCATCATTTACAAAGTGTTCTATATTGTTTGAATGGGAAACCCATATGAAATGCACCTTTTACAAGGTATTTTCTATGTTTAAATGAGAAAAACATTGAAATTCACCTTTTGCAAGGTATTTTCTATTTTTTGGTTGGGAAAAACCTTTGAAATCCTTCATTTACAAGGTGTTTTATATTCTTTGAATGGGGAGAACCTTTAAAATCTACCATTTACTAGGTATTTTGTGTTTTTAACATGGGAAAACCTTTAAAATCCATCATTAACAAAGGTGTTTCATATTCTTTGAATGGAAAAACCTTTGAAATACATCATTTTCTAGGTATTTTTTGTTTAGGACATGGGAAAACCTTTGAAATCCTCCGTTTACAAGGTATTTCCTACTTTTTGAATGGGAAAAATCTTTAAATCCACCAATTACAAGGTATTCCTTAAACTGTAACACTTTCGGCAACAAAACTCTCACTGAAGCTGAGCAGACGCTCTATAGATGTTGCAAGGTAGTCATCATTTTTTAAATGGGAAAACCCGTTAAAAATTTACCATTTACAAGGTGTTCTCTATTCTTAAAATGGAATTCACCATTTAGGGTCGCTTTCTCCAAAGTTGATTCATCTATTAAACACATTCAAATTCAACATTTATTTAATATCGTCTTGCTTTCATTACAATTTTTTACCAATATTTTCTTCTCAATTCATTGATTATTAGGCCTACTATTCACTGGCGTTACAAACTTAATATCGCCCTGCTTTCATTGAATCCTAATCTTCTACAGATCTAGCATCCAATCCTACTCATCACTTTGTGTTTGGACTTCCTCCAGAGACTTATATTATTTGGACTTATCAATACTTATTTGTACTTATCGAAGACTTATTTGGACTTATCAAAGACTTATTTGAACTTATTTATTCCATTGCAGAGAATGAAGACTCATTAATATCATAAAGAAACAATAGCGTAAATAGATATCCCAAGGTATAGGACGTTTATGTTGCAACTTTTACTGTTAACTCGAGCCTATTATTGTCGATTACTGTTGATTATTGTCGATTTTTACTGTTTTGTTGGAGTGAGAGTGTATGAACGACACAATATGAGAGACTACCAGCGTCACACAGCTTCACAGGAAAGAATTACGTGGACTATTGACTTGAGTTAACATTGAAAATTGCGACATAAATGCCCCTTATACCATGAGATATCTCCTTATATGCTATTATTCCTCTATGATCATATTCATTTTATACAAATTCAGGTGAACTTGAGTATAATGTAAATGCATCTCTTAAGTGAATAAATGAATAGATTATATTTTTTAAATATGGTGATTGTGTGTTCTACACAGGCAAAAGCAATGCAAGCGAAAGGCGCCCAACTGATGGACAACTATCGCGGCGTTCTGGACGACGTGGAGACGCAGCTGAGCGGCGCCGACGCCATCTTGGATTCGGCGACACGACAGCAGCAGTCGTGTGACGATCTGCTCGCAGATGCTGACGCGGCAAAAGCGCTGGCCGAGGATGCGGTCACACTCGGCAACAAGACGCTCACTGAGGCTGAGCAGACGCTCAAGACGTTGCAAGGTATTTTTACTTTTTTAAATGGGAAACCCTTTGCAATCCATCATTTACAAGGGTTTTTACTTTTTATATTGTTTGAATGGGGAAAACCTTTGAAATTCACCATTTACAAGGTATTTTTTAAGTTTCAATGAGAAAAACTTCGAAATTTACCGTTTGCAAGGTATTTTCAATTTCTTGGATGGGAAAGCCTTTGTAATCCAGCATTTACAAGGTGTTCTATATTGTTTGAATGGGAAACCCATATGAAATGCACCTTTTACAAGGTATTTTCTATGTTTAATGAGAAAAACTTTGAAATTCACCTTTTGCAAGGTATTTTCTATTTTTTGGTTGGGAAAAACCTTTGTAATCCTTCATTTACAAGGTGTTTTATATTCTTTGAATGGGGAGAACCTTTAAAATTTACCATTTACTAGGTATTTTGTGTTTTTGACATGGGAAAACCTTTAAAATCCATCATTAACAAAGGTGTTTCATATTCTTTGAATGGAAAAACCTTTGAAATACATCATTTTCTAGGTATTTTTTGTTTAGGACATGGGAAAACCTTTGAAATCCTCCGTTTACAAGGTATTTCCTACTTTTTGAATGGGAAAAATCTTTAAATCCACCAATTACAAGGTATTCCTTAAACTGTAACACTTTCGGCAACAAAACTCTCACTGAAGCTGAGCAGACGTCTATAGATGTTGCAAGGTAGTCATCATTTTTTAAATGGGAAAACCCGTTAAAAATTTACCATTTACAAGGTGTTCTCTATTCTTAAAATGGAATTCACCATTTAGGGTCGCTTTCTCCAAAGTTGATTCATCTATTAAACACATTCAAATTCAACATTTATTTAATATCGTCTTGCTTTCATTACAATTTTTTACCAATATTTTCTTCTCAATTCATTGATTATTAGGCCTACTATTCACTGGCGTTACAAACTTAATATCGCCCTGCTTTCATTGAATCCTAATCTTCTACAGATCTAGCATCCAATCCTACTCATCACTTTGTGTTTGGACTTCCTCCAGAGACTTATATTATTTGGACTTATCAATACTTATTTGTACTTATCGAAGACTTATATGGACTTATCAAAGACTTATTTGAACTTATTTATTCCATTGCAGAGAATGAAGACTCATTTGGACTCATAAAAGACATATTTGAATTTATAAAAGACTTATTTGAACTTATCAAGACTTGTTTGGACTCATGAAAGACTTATTTGAACTCATAAAAGACATATTTGAACTTATAAAAGACTTATTTGAACTTATCAAGACTTGTTTGGACTCATGAAAGACTTATTGGAACTCATAAAAGACATATTTGAACTTATAAAAGACTTTTTTGAACTTATCAAGACTTGTTTTGACTCATGAAAGACTTATTGGAACTCTTAAAATACATACCGGTATTTGAAGTTATAAAAGACTTATTTGAACTTATCAAGACTGGTTTGGACTCATGAAAGACTTATTTGAACTCATAAAAGACATATTTGAACTTATAAAAGACTTATTTGAACTTATCAAGAATTGTCTGGACTCTTAAAAGTGTTATTTGAACTCATAAAAGACATATTTGAACTTTTAAAGGACTTATTTGAACTTAGCAAGACTTGTTTGGCTCATAAAAGACATATTTGAACTTATAAACGACTTATTTGAACTTATCAAGACTTGTTTGGACTCATAAAATACTTATTTGGAGTTATCAGTGACTTATTTGAACTTATATATTCCATTGCAGAGAATAAAGACTTATTTGGTCTCATAAAAAACATATTTTGACTTTTCAAAGACTTGTTTGGACTTATCAAATAATACTTATTTGGACTTATTCTACTGCAGATTTCGACAACAAAATCCAGGAGAGCAAGGACAAAGCGACGGAAGCATTGCAACAAATTCCGGAAATAGTTTCGCTGATCAAGGAGGCCGAGAAGAAGACGACCAATGCACAGGAGGCATTGGCTGGCGCTGAGAACAATGCCAGGAGTGCCAATGCCATAGCTCAGGATGCGCAGACCAAATATGCCGAACAAGCATCTAAGGTATTTGAAATATTTTCGTCAATTTTTCAAATATTCAATAGAATATAGAATAGAATAGAAAAATGCTTTTATTCTCCATTAAACTATAAATACACAATAATTAAACACACATTTACGGCTTGATCACACGATCGCCAGCCGGAAAGTCGGAAAACATGCGATTGTGGAAAATACATGAATATGATCAAAGTGTATAGTAAAATACAGAAATTATATGAAATAATGATGAATCAAGTAGTAACACAGTAAGCAATATAATGTATAGTGTAATGATATAGTCAGTAACGTGAGTGAATATACAATGAGGAAGGTTGAATCCTCAAATTGAAACCAACTCAAAAATAAAAACAAGGCTTGAACTAAAATAAACAGAATGTTGAAGAGAGCAGAAAATAACAATTACAAGTGATACCAAAAATCAAGTAGTGAGTGCCTCGACAAAGTAGCCAATGATAGCTCTACCAATAAAATTCCTGGGTGAGAACATGTCTGTAATTCCAGGCTTATCTACAGTAAGAGGCTAGTTTCTTCCAATCTTTGCCGTTCATGTACATAGTAAACTCTTCCCTTGATTGTCCAACAACACCAAACCATTTCTTCCTCCATTCCTTCAAACAAGGGCATCGAGCAATGAAATGGAATACATCCTCAGCCTCCTTCAGATTGCACATCTAGCAAATATAGTTCCCATTAGCTACCCAAGGTTTATAGTTCAAATGGATTAGCTCACCCCTTGCCTTGAAAATCCACCTCATAACCCACTTTTGGGTGTCCTTTCCAATGTATTTCTTGTCACTCAGCTCAAAATCGAGAGTCCTGTACAACGCATGAAACCGTCCCGCTCGTGCTTCACCTATAAATTTATTTCTGTGAAACATTTGCAGAGCAGACAGTATGCTTTGGAAAGACTTCCTCCAACTTATCACATTCTCCAAAGGAAGATTAATATTCAAGTTTACCCTATCACAAACGACCTTCCACTCCCTGAACCAAAAGCACTTATCTCTTATTACTTGCTGAGCTAAAATTTTTGGTAGTCTGTCATCTTCCATTTTCATGATTTGTGAAATGTAATTAAAATGCAACCTGAGACAGTATTCAAAGAGAGGAGTTAGTCCTGTTTCGATGAAGAGCATATAATTGGGCGTATTTATGGGTAGAGCGAACACTTTTGATGAAGAAGCGCTGCAGTTTTTCAATATTTTCGTACTGTTTACAACCCCCATATTTGAGCCTCATAACATAAGACTGTCCTAGCACATGCCTTAAACAATTTACATTTAGAAGAAAAGTCGACCCCATTACCATTCAGGCATTGGCTGGCGCTGAGAACAATGCCAGGAGTGCCAATGCCATAGCTCAGGATGCGCAGACCAAATAAGCCGAACAAGCATCTAAGTTATTTGAAATATTTTCGTCAATTTTTCAAATATTCTATAAATGTTCAGAAATTGCTCGCTTAATGTAATAGGATAGCCTGATAAATATTACAGAGTCCAGTCATTTTACTATTGCTTAGGTTGATGTTTTTATTATGGCTCAAAATTTTCAAAGTTTATTCAATATTTTTCTAGTTGTTATCAACTTATTACCAAAGTGGATTTTTCGAATTACATTTCTCTATTAATATTCTAAAATTAGAATTCTTTGTGATTTTTTTTTGTAATAAAAATATTTTTGTTTAAAAGTGATGAACAATCATGTTCTCTTTTGGACTAATTTATTGTCATTCAAAATTCGGGAATGGAATGGTAAGGACTATAAAGCTGCGTTCACACCAAAGTTATTAACAAAATGTTAATAGCTTAATCCTTATAGATTCTATTAGATTGAACATAACTTATCATACACATGATGAACATAATTATGTGTTTGTCAAGTTCCGTTCAATCTAATAGAATTTATAAAGATTAAGTTATTAATATTTTGATAATAACTTTGGTGTAAACTTGGCTTAAGCCTGTTTCCCAATTCCAATCATTTTATGATTATGTGTTTCATCATTGTTGAATAAATAAATAAATGTGATCATAGTGATTTGTTAAATCAGATGAGATATGTGAGTTCTGAGAAGTATTTTCTAACCAATCATATTTAAATTATGATTTGTGATTGTGAATAAAAAAAAATAAAAAAAATATCAAATAAAATATAGTGAGGTCCACGTTATAATGACAGTGGAGAAAGATAGGAGATCAACGTCGCCAAAGCGAGAAAGAGATAGCGCTATCCGCTTTGTTGAATGATGAACAAGGATGGCAATTACCATTGCTGATCAAACACTGCCGTTGACCTCACTATAATTTTCTTATCTGAGACTTACTACTTACTACCTATATAATATCTGTGAGTAATTTCTTCTCCCTTCACCAAAACCGTAAATTCTGCAGGTATTTTATAAGTTCCTCGAATAATTTTATAATCATGATTTATTTTATTTCAGGAAGCAGATGAAATTAGGAAAAGTGCTGAGGTGACTAAAAACGAGGCGGGTAAACTGCGAGATGAGGCTGATGCTCTGGCCAGTCGTGTGGTGGTCACTGCTACCAAAGTCAACGATTTGGAGGAACAAGCCAAAAACGATGGACGATTGACCAAACTGGTCAGTATTCTCTTCAATTTTACCCTATTCTTATCACTATTTCATCGTTTTATTATAGTTTGTGATAATGGATTCTCTTCCAATATTATACTTTTCAACATTAAGTACTGGAAGCAGAAAACGATGACCGTTTGACAACATTATAGTCAGTATTTTCTTGAATTTTATTCAATTTGCATTTATGTTCCATGTAGTATCCAATACTTTTAGTATCATACTCTTCAAAATTTTTGTTTCTTGATACTTCGTATACAAAGATAAATTGTCTAGGCCTACATCAAGCAAAAAAATTATGAACGCTTAAATAAATTATTGGTACAATAATTGGTATAATAATTATTATTGGTACAATAATAATTATTCAGTTCGTTATTTCATTACTGTACTGAATTATTAGTGTATTTCAGATCATTACTATTGTTTTATTATCATTCTCAATACTGTATGCTGTTTATGATATCAATATGCTGCTTAACAAAATTAAGTTCCAAATTATAAATGGTGATAATAATGTATACTTTTTGGATATTATTCATGAATCTTACTTCAACGATCCAAAGGAACAAACAAGAACGATTGTCGAAATTGGGTTCTTTTTTTCTACAAAAATACTGAATCTCTATCAATATTCAATTCATATTTATAATCTTTCTCAGGGTCGCTTTCTTCAAAAATTTTAAACTCAAGCAACTTCCAGTTTAAACCATCAGATGGCTCAATTGAAACACTTACCGTACCATGAATACAACCATTCATTGTACCGGTACGGGTTTAATAGTCAAACCAACTTTGGAGAAAGCGATCCTTAATAGGGTATACTCTTCTGATATTATTTTCAATCTCGCACTACTTAATTGAGAGATGGAAGTCGAAACGATTGCCTCTTGACGAAATTCGATTGTTTTTACTTGGGTATTTTATCACATTTCCCAATAACATAGAGTTTATTGAATGTAAACAGTTTATTGATCACTCCCGTGTTATCGGATGGGCACGTTAAACTGTCGGTCCCAGCTGAAGTATGACAGTCTTAAGGCCCATTGACGGCTTAAATTATATATTCTGGCGGTGGGACCTTCTCAGATAAGTATGACAAAAATATTGTACGTAACTTGTACGGTAACGTATTTACCGCATTCGTATGATAATTCTGCCCTCAACCACGTTTCGGGCAGAAACAATCATACTTATGCGGTAAATTATCGTTACCGGACTTGTTACGTAAAGTACTATTAGGTACTATTGAATGTAATGTTCTCTCTTCAATAATTTCTTTAGTATGTCTAATATATTGTTCAATATTATATAATTATTTTGAAGTTATGTTTATTAATTTTTGCTTTGTTTTTCAGGCGAAAGAGAAAGTGGGACAAGCCAATGCCAGTGCTTTTGACGCCCTTGAAAGAGTGCAAAATGCCCTGGAAGATGTCAACAATGTCATCAAAGACTTGAAGGACCTTGTCGATGTTGGTATGTATATTTCTGAATTACAATTTACAATTTTGTGTCCCTAGAATCGAGAACAATAAAAAATCCAGATTAATGCTAACTTTATCACAGAAAACTCACAGAATTGATATTAATGCAATTGATCAATTGTCACAGAATAATTGATATTAATTCAGCATTCTGGACAATACCAATAAAAAAAGAAGACAGAATGAAAACTGCATTTGTGACCCACGAAGGCCATTATCAATGGTTACGGATACCATTTGGTTTGAAGACCGCGCCTGCAATTTTTCAAAGAATATTGGTAACACTTTACAAAAAAATAAGTTGACTGATTTTTGTACTTGCTACATTGATGATATTTTAATATTTTCAAAGACATTTGAGGAACACTTGAAACATATAACCTCGTACTTGATGCGGTTTATAAAGAAGGTTCAAGCTGAAATTGGAAAAATGTAACTTTGCAAGGAGTTCAATTAATATTTGGACACATAATTGAAAATAACTCAGTCCGTCCACTCAATGACAATCTCAAAGCAATTGAAAATTCCCACAACCGAAAACCAAGAGAATGTACGCCAGTTTTTGGGGAAATAAATTTCTATTATAAATACATAGAGAATGCAGTGAAAGTTCTAGAACCTTTACACAATCTACTGAGGAAGGACATACCTTTTATCTGGTCAGAGCATGTGATAAAGCTTTCCAAAACGTGAAAAATACTTATGTTCTAGTCCCGTATTACAATTTATGATTATGAAAAACCAGTATTCATTTTCACCGATGCCAGTGGAGAGGGATTTGGAGCAGTACTGAAACAACTCAACAAAACGATACCTACACATATTGGTCGATCACTTCTCTAGATATGCATTCACTTCAAGCTCTAGCGGTCAAACTACTAAAGAATACATTCGTTTGCTAGATCTCATCTTACAAAACCATTCTGTCAAGATCCTATTAGCTGATCAATATGCGTCTATCAAATCAAAAAAGTTTAGAGATTACCTACTCGAAAAAGGTGTTACAATGGTGTTCACATCGGTAGATTGCCCACAATCAAATGGTCTTAATGAGCGGCTAAACCAGACATTGTGAATCGTATTAGATGCAAAGTGAATAGTCCAGAAGGAAGAACGCAGACGTGGTCGAAAATAGCGGAAAGTTGCACATCAGAATACAACAAGACAATCCATAGCACTACTAAATTTACACCAAGATATCTGCTATTGGGAGAGGATTTGGAAATAATACCATCACAACTGAGGAAAAAACGAAACTTACAAATAGACAGAGAAGAAGCAATAAAAAATTCCAATTTAAACCACAAACGGAACAAACTGAGATGTGATAAGAACAGAAGAATATATGGTTTCAAGGAAAAGAACTAGTGTATATAGAAAAAGGGAACAAGTTGAATAGAAATAAATTGATGAAGTTAGAAGTGGACCGTTCCCCATTATAGAAGAATATCAAACTCAATGTATGAAGTGGCCTGCGGAATCAATGGGAGTGAACATAACTTATCATACACATGATGAACATAATTATGTGTTTGTCAAGTTCCGTTCAATCTAATAGAATTTATAAAGATTAAGTTATTAATATTTTGATAATAACTTTGGTGTAAACTACTTGGCTTAAGCCTGTTTTCCAATTCCAATCATTTTATGATTATGTGTTTCATCATTGTTGAATAAATAAATAAATGTGATCATAGTGATTTGTTAAATCAGATGAGATATGTGAGTTCTGAGAAGTATTTTCTACCCAATCATATTTAAATTATGATTTGTGATTGTGAATAAAAAAAATAAATATCAAATAAAATATAGTGAGGTCCACGTTATAATGACAGTGGAGAAAGATAGGAGATCAACGTCGCCAAAGCGAGAAAGAGATAGCGCTATCCGCTTTGTTGAATGATGAACAAGGATGGCAATTACCATTGCTGATCAAACACTGCCGTTGACCTCACTATAATTTTCTTATCTGAGACTTACTACTTACTACCTATATAATATCTGTGAGTAATTTCTTCTCCCTTCACCAAAACCGTAAATTCTGCAGGTATTTTATAAGTTCCTCGAATAATTTTATAATCATGATTTATTTTATTTCAGGAAGCAGATGAAATTAGGAAAAGTGCTGAGGTGACTAAAAACGAGGCGGGTAAACTGCGAGATGAGGCTGATGCTCTGGCCAGTCGTGTGGTGGTCACTGCTACCAAAGTCAACGATTTGGAGGAACAAGCCAAAAACGATGGACGATTGACCAAACTGGTCAGTATTCTCTTCAATTTTACCCTATTCTTATCACTATTTCATCGTTTTATTATAGTTTGTGATAATGGATTCTCTTCCAATATTATACTTTTCAACATTAAGTACTGGAAGCAGAAAACGATGACCGTTTGACAACATTATAGTCAGTATTTTCTTGAATTTTATTCAATTTGCATTTATGTTCCATGTAGTATCCAATACT
Source organism: Nilaparvata lugens (assembly GCF_014356525.2). Classification (NCBI taxonomy): domain Eukaryota; kingdom Metazoa; phylum Arthropoda; class Insecta; order Hemiptera; family Delphacidae; genus Nilaparvata; species Nilaparvata lugens. Next base: position 10,477,271 of record NC_052509.1, on the reverse strand, counting down.
TTTAGTATCATACTCTTCAAAATTTTTGTTTCTTGATACTTCGTATACAAAGATAAATTGTCTAGGCCTACATCAAGCAAAAAATTATGAACGCTTAAATAAATTATTGGTACAATAATTGGTATAATAATTATTATTGGTACAATAATAATTATTCAGTTCGTTATTTCATTACTGTACTGAATTATTAGTGTATTTCAGATCATTACTATTGTTTTATTATCATTCTCAATACTGTATGCTGTTTATGATATCAATATGCTGCTTAACAAAATTAAGTTCCAAATTATAAATGGTGATAATAATGTATACTTTTTGGATATTATTCATGAATCTTACTTCAACGATCCAAAGGAACAAACAAGAACGATTGTCGAAATTGGGTTCTTTTTTTCTACAAAAATACTGAATCTCTATCAATATTCAATTCATATTTATAATCTTTCTCAGGGTCGCTTTCTTCAAAAATTTTAAACTCAAGCAACTTCCAGTTTAAACCATCAGATGGCTCAATTGAAACACTTACCGTACCATGAATACAACCATTCATTGTACCGGTACGGGTTTAATAGTCAAACCAACTTTGGAGAAAGCGATCCTTAATTGGGTATACTCTTTTGATATTATTTTCACTCTCGCACTACTTAATTGAGAGATGGAAGTCGAAACGATTGCCTCTTGACGAAATTCGATTGTTTTTACTTGGGTATTTTATCACATTTCCCAATAACATAGAGTTTATTGAATGTAAACAGTTTATTGATCACTCCCGTGTTATCGGATGGGCACGTTAAACTGTCGGTCCCAGCTGAAGTATGACAGTCTTAAGGCCCATTGACGGTTTAAATTATATATTCTGGCGGTGGAACCTTCTCAGATAAGTATGACAAAAATATTGTACGTAACTTGTACGGTAACGTATTTACCGCATTCGTATGATAATTCTGCCCTCAACCACGTTTCGGGCAGAAACAATCATACTTATGCGGTAAATTATCGTTACCGGACTTGTTACGTAAAGTACTATTACTATTGAATGTAATGTTCTCTCTTCAATAATTTCTTTAGTATGTCTAATATATTGTTCAATATTATATAATTATTTTGAAGTTATGTTTATTAATTTTTGCTTTGTTTTTCAGGCGAAAGAGAAAGTGGGACAAGCCAATGCCAGTGCTTTTGACGCCCTTGAAAGAGTGCAAAATGCCCTGGAAGATGTCAACAATGTCATCAAAGACTTGAAGGACCTTGTCGATGTTGGTATGTATATTTCTGAATTACAATTTACAATTTTGTGTCCCTAGATTCGAGAACAATAAAAAAATCCAGATTAATGCTAACTTTATCACAGAAAACTCACAGAATTGATATTAATGCAATTGATCAATTGTCACAGAATAATTGATATTAATGAGCATTAAATTAAATGAACTAAAAATAGTAATATGAACTAAATTTATAGTGAGGGAATAGGCATTGAGCTGCATTCATATCAATGCTGAAATTATGAAACATGACTCGCTCACAGCATAGTTGGAAACTCATTACGGTACGGTAATAAATAAATTATAATTAATATTAATAATGTTTGGTTTTGAAGCATCTAAATTTAAAATTCTATGTTTTAAAAACAATTAAGGACTGAGAATTTTGTAAAGTGAACAACTACAAGACTTGACCTATTTCGGACTATGTGTAACCTTATCTAAATTTGGGAGAGGAATAGCACAAGGTTACCTTATTTTTTCTCCCTATCATTTTGATGATGTACTTATTTACCCTTATATACCCTTCGAGGTAGCGTAGTGCTACTGGAGTGAATAATTAAAATGTATGAAGAGCTGTTCATGAGAAAATATAATAATAGTAGCAAGAGCAGTGAGTGAGAAAAATGTAGTGTAATTTATATTATATATAGATAGTAACTATTAGGACTTCACTAGAAGACTTTATTATAAAAATAATATGGTTACGGTATAAGATGTATCAAAAAAATTATGGTTGGTCAGAGTGACCAGTTCCAATATGATTAACAAGAACAAAATCAGTACCTAATGGAATTGATTGTCCTCACTTTTGAAATTTCAATGAACTGAATAATGATTACTGAACGAAAATCCCAACTAAATGCTGTAAATCACACCGAAGAATTTTGCTACTGCAAACATTGACAACAGGGTAAAGGGATGGTGATTCACAGCATTTAATTGAGATTTTCGTTTAATATTCATTATTCATTAATTAGCATTTGAACAAATGCAACTTCCAATTTATTTCCATCTGTCAATGAACTGAATTTAGAAACAGAAGAGGCTTTGAGTTAGCGCTTGATTTCCTTTCCAACATTGTAATGTTTTTGACATGATGTATGAATATTAATATGAAGTAGCCTACTAAATTATGGTAGGAATAATATTCCCCTATTGTGGGGAGAAACAAAGATAATCACTACCTACTCTATCATTGATGTGTTGAAAATAGTATCTGTTTTCTTTCTCTCCTACATCTTCCTTTTTCATCTTGTCCGTTGAGAAAGAGAAGTATAAGTCTCTTATCTTTTTCTTCCAATCTTACAGAGTAGCGTCTTCTCAAAACTTCTGTGTGCTATAATTTAGGGTAGTTGAATTATTGACTTTAACAATCAATTTCAATTACTGTACTGAATTTTTATTTAAAAATTTGAATTTTTACAGATGCAGACGCATTGGATCGTCTAGAGGAGAAATTGGCAAGAGCAGAGCATGAGTTTATGGCTGTTGACCTGGATAAGAAGCTGGCTGAATTGGATGAAGCAAGAATAGCACAGGTGAGATTTCATTATTTTCGAATTAATCAATTATCAAGTCAATTCTATTATTGCTAGCCTAGGTCGAAGATATTTTGTGCTGATAACAATTGGACAAAGCGCTCGTGGAAGACCCCGGCTACAATATCTGAAGCAAATTACCAAAGATCTAGGGATCCAGGGCTACATCCAACTGAAAAGTACAGCTTTGGAAAGAAAACGATGGAAAGCTGTCTACCAATCGAATGATTGAAGCTAAAGAATGATAATAATTGAAATTGAAATTTAAATAAATGAATAATTAATTTGAATAAATAATAAACATAACATGATAATTAACATAAATAAATAATTCATTCCAAGTCTCTGAAGATAACTAACATCCAGCAGCTTTTTTATTCTCTTCCGAAATCCTTGAGCCATATTTATATATTTTTTTTAGTTTCTGTTTTGCTGTATTGTTTCTGAATGAAACAATATTGCTGTATTGTTTTTTAATGAATTGAATAACAATAAAATTATTATCCTGTACTAATACAATATAAATTGAGATTTTAGTTACATATCTTTCTCTTCAAGTAAAACTCAACAATCCATTCCAGGTCTTGAAAAAAGATCAAAAATGTCTAGCCCTCTACAAATTGATTGCAATGATTGCCTATAGTGGGGTTCAAGTTAAAATGTCAGTGGAGAAAGATAGGAGAACAACGTTGCCAATCCTCTGTCTTGTCAATGCCTTCTATAGACGGTAGCTGTTACAGGTTTATTAATGTAATATTAACTGTTTATTCTCGTTTAAAATAATCAATTATATTCTATTAAAAAAAAGATTATTGGAAAAAATAAATAAAAATTGCAGTCAATTAGCTGCATGTCGCTGTTTAAAACATCAGAATAGTGTCTTAATACATCGCAGCTCGGAATGGATCAAGAAATCATCATCTTTGAGGAAAAATTATATGAATTTAAATATATTTTTTCGATTTTTCAGACACAATTCCTGAAAGACTACGAAGAAGAACTGAAACGACTGAAGGTTGAAGTGGATAACATAGAAGAAATCGACAAGGCCCTCCCCAACAAGGACAGATGCTTCAAACGAACAAGGCTCGAACCTTAACTCCTTTTAGTCAGCTATTAATCAATTATTTACAAATTTAGTTGAATTTTTCAAATCGTTCCAACGCCTACATGCTGCCATTAAGCAAAGAGTCCCATGAAGACTGTTTTATTGTATAAGTTGTTGAGAGAACTTATATCATACTATTTTTATTATAATAATGTACAAATCAGAACATTGTCAGTAGGATAAATAATGATGTATTTTTGTAATAAGAGATGGCGGATCATATCTATCCTTGCCATTTAGTCATTGATTAGTGTATTTTTCAAGAGCAGGTGTAGAGTAGTAGGAGATGATATGGAGAGGTTGGAAAATATGATGGAAGATTCACTGTAAGTCTATAATTATCATTTCCTAGATTCTATAGTTTCTATTTTTAAATTAAACAGTTGGAAAAACATCAGTATCAGGCTGCTAAAGCCCAGTTCACAACAAAACTGTCAACTGAAATTTCAACAAATTTCGGCAATTTGTTGCCAATTTCTCAAAAAGCACAGCAACATTCAAATTGTTCTCTACATAAACTTAGAAGTTCAACAATTTTTTTTTGAAGAAAACTGCTAACAAAATGATCATGACAACTCAGGAGTTAACGTGGCTTGAATAGGCCTACACTTCATAGAGAATAAATCAGTGTTGAGAGTGGATTTAAAAATCCGAAGGCGCTCCACAAGTGAGTACTAGTTTTAATAAATAATATTCAAAAATTAGACTGTAGTGTCGTTGAAAGTAGTTCAAAAACAGAAAGAATAATATTCAAAAATTGAATTTTCAGCTGCTATTCGTATCAAGTTTTTAATGTTTTAGAATACATTTTCCCATCATTTTTTATCAGAGCTTTCAAGCGTTCGTTCATTTTTGATGTGTGAACAATTTCTTTATAATGAACCACAATCAAAAATCACTTTCTAAATAATATTTTGTTTTTTAAACTACACCTTCTAAATATTTTTTATTTACTATTTATTTCTTTTAAATAAACAGCCACATCTGGAGTGGCACTGAAATCATTGAATAGACAGCCATAGCAGAAAGATCCTTTCCTTGGCATAGGCTGATTTTCTAGAAAGTTCTGAGGGAATAATCCTTTCTTGGATTGGTCCTCTTATTAATTGTTTAGCTGCTATTCTTACATTCCTAGAAAAGTTTTCAAATTTGGAATCTAATTATCTGAAAATAAATTCCCTTTCCATTTTCAGTATGTGGATAAGGTGTATCAAATCTAGTTGCTTTTCCCCTCACGAATAGTGGGAGATCTTATAGACTTACAGTGAAAATTTCATTTGAGAGAAATGGAGAAGATAAGTGTCTCTTTCCTTACATTCTTCAGAGGATATTATCTTCAAGAATATAATATCCTTTCACTAGCCGTGTTAGTAATTTAGTGTTAATTAAATAAAATGTATTGTTACCAAAGTTTGTAAATATTATAAAGATTGCTACTACCAACTCATAGGATGTACACATTTCCAAATATGTTATCAAGAAATTCATTTTGAATAACTCCTCATTTTTAGTTTTGAAATGTCAAACTCTAATCAAAAGCCATGTCACTGCCAATATGTGTTATGGTGTGAGATATTAAGAAACAATTTCTAAATAATTCTTTTTCTATAAATACAATAATTTATCTTTTCCTGATCTTAATTCCCTTATAAATATAATATAATAAGTGGAAGGTCATAAGATATCGCTAATGTTGTTAATATATAATTTAATGTGGGTTTTATGAGGTCGTCTATCAACACCTGTCTTCAAGTTTAGGCAGTTTTATTTATTTTAATTTGATTATGTAATATTAGTTTTGTATCTTATACTTCTTGTTTTGCCAAGTCAATTCTTCATAAATATTTCAATATAATATACGTATCTAAGTGCAGGCAGTTTGATCTATTAAGTCACTATTATACAATCGAATAGTTCTCCAATGATTGAATAATCTAAGGTAGCCTTATGTTATTTTATTTCAATACAGGCGTATTCTGTGTGAAGTTGTAAATTATAATAATAATTTTCCTAGTGAATGATTCGTCTGAGTAATACGACAATACAGTTTTTAATCAGTTACAGTAATATTGTTGAACTCTACAATCTTGAATTACAGATGAAAATTACTGAGATAATAATATTATTAATCTTGAATTAATTACAATTTATTTATTCAAGGGAACGAAATTTGAGAATTTTCTTCTATTTTTAAGGTTCAACTGACTCTGATGCCATTTTATTTTCCATATTTTCTGAACAATTTTATTCATATAAGTTTTTAATAGGAGTAGATGATCAGCTAACGTGCCTATAATCTATATCTCCAACATGTAGGCCTGATGAAATTATAAGAAATGTTGTTCTATATCAGCTTAATTTCATTTTGTAAGGATTCTTATTAATACTCTATGAAAATCTTAATAGAATATTGATCATTAGAAGTGCCTACAACCTCCTGTCAACATGTAATAACTTTCTCTATGTAAAATACTTCTAATACCAACTATTTTTCATGCCAAAGACGATATAAGAGTTTCATATTATTGTGTTTTTTGTTAATTCGCTTTTGTCAGATAATTTGAGAGGTATGTGTGACTGTATTAGTAAATACAAAGTGGATGTGAGATGATATTTTGAATGATATTGTTGTAAACTTTTGGAACCACCGTAATTTTGTATTGGAGGAATGCATTTGAATATAATTTTATAAGAAGCAAATTTTGTGTTTTATTTATTTATACCCTCAAAAAGCACACAACACTGATAAGTAGAAGAGTATAATAATATATCAAAGGTTGATAATATACTGTGGTATTCACTTTTATACCACAAAGTAATCATTTCGGTCTTTTAGTTTTCTATAGTGTGGTCCATGTTATAATGGCAGTGAAGAAAGATAGGAGAACAACGTTGCCGAACCTCTGTCTTGTCAACCTTCTATAGACGGTAGCTGATACAGGTTTATTGATGTAATATTAACTGTTCATTCTCGTATAAAATAATCAATAATACAAGGTTATTCAAAAAGAATACCACAACTTTGAAAATCTGTATTTAATCAATGAAACATAATAGAAACTTGGGTTGTAAATCAAAATGAAGAGTATTAAATTAAGTTTTTCCCCATTAGAAAACAAGTTGACAAATGTTCAATGTGACCCCCTCCAGACACTCGAGTGATATCAATACGATACTCGAACTCGTTCCACACCCACAGTAGCATATACAGTAGCGTAACAGTTTGTATAGCTGCTGTTATTTCTTGTTTGAGCTCCTCAATGTTAGCTGGTAGAGGCGGTCGATATACCTTATCTTTAACGTACCCCCATAGAAAAAAATCACAGGGGTTGAGGTCAGGGCTTCTTGGAGGCCAGTGATGAAGTGCTCTGTCTCGAGCTGCTTAGCAGCCGATCCATTGCCTCTGATAGTTTTCATTCAAATGGGCACGGACAGATCAGTGCCAATGGGACTAAATAAGCAACTTAAAAAACTTTAGAGCTTCCTCAAATCGATGACAGATAGTGCTTTACTCTGTTTATTCTTTGAAGTGTTATCAATTTTCAAAGTTGTGGTATTCTTTTTGAATCACGGTGTATTTTATAAAGAAATTATATTTTTCAATAATTTCATAATGAATTTTCATAATTAAGATGCAATATCTTTTTGATTGAATATTAATTCTACATTGTTAAAAGACGATCTGGCAACAGAGCAAAGCGAGAAAGAGATAGCCCTATCCGCTTTGTTGAATAATAGACAAGGATATCAATACCATTGCTAATCAAACACTGCCATTATAACATGGACCTCACTATAGACGTTCTAACATGTCAGTGCATATTTGTCTTGGTAACTCTCTCACACACTATCATATTATATCTATATTCTTCCCATTATACTCTTCTCCACTATATTCTACTATATCTACAGATACTAGTAGTTCTGTGAACAGTAGACCTCACGCAGTATTCTCATCCACAAGTACCTGATTGAAACTATAGACCTTATGGAAATACAGTAATAGACTGGCTTCTCCACACATCTGTGTAATCACTTGTCAGCTGATTTAAGATGAATTATTCTTTAGTCTGATTTTTACTCCAATATTGACGTATGAAGGAGGCTCCTTTCTCCTTTTATATTATCTTTGAAATGCAAAATTTCCAAAAACCTTGTATATACGTCGACGCGTAATTAAAAAAGGAACATACCTGTCAAATTTCATGAAAATCTATTAACGCGTTTCGCTGTAAATGAGCAACATATAAACATTTAAACAATCAAACATTTAAACATTAAGAGAAATGCCAAACCGTCGACTTGAATCTTAGACCTCACTTCGCTCGGTCAATAACAGTGGAGATGTAACTTATTTTGAACCAATAATGAAAATAAAGGAGAATGAGAGGAAAGGAGAAAATTTAAAACACAAACATGAGTTCAAAACAGTTTTATATACCCAAAAATTCCTACTCCTTTCTTGAAACATTAGTCGTATAATCGATAAAATATACATAAATATATATTCAATATAATTTCTGACCACTTAACAACAATAGATATATAATCACAAAATGCATATAGTTTCAATCGAATTGACTTGATATGATTCTCCTCAAAAGTCGATATTAAGTTTAACATAAATTTACAGAAGATGAACTTCTTTCCACACACTTCTACTAACTGATTTGATAATATTTTTCACAGTAACAGTCTTCCAATATTGTGCAACCAATTTATTTAGATTTAGGCTCCATGAACGGCATTCTCCTCATTTTTTGTGACAAAATTACATGAAAAGTCCCTCATTCCGATGCTTCAAAGCTACCCAATTATTAAAAACTTGAGTAGCCTTCTATTTTGTATAAAATTACAAATATTTTACTGTATTATGTAGCCTGCATACCATCAGTATATCCTGCACATCATTGTTGAATATCATATCATAGAATAAGAAATTAGAATACAGAAATTAATGAAGTCTTTACAAAAAATAGTAGGCCCAATTTCCTCTATGATTGAATTCATCTGCAAAGTGTTTCCCATTTATGTAGGCCTTTCCATTTCAATTTTTGTTTCTTTATAATTTTTATGTAAATAGTTACGAACACTTGAATCACAGAGCAAACAAATCATATTCATTCTTCTCACTTAAATGGAATGATAGAAGTTATTTCAACACCAAGTCTACAAAAAATATTGTAAGTAATCCACATAGAGTTATTACAATTGAAAAGTTACATTGAACTAGGATGCTACCAGAAACAAAGGTATATAGTAGATTGATTTCAGAGAGCCATCTTGGAACAAACTGATACAGTATATGAACATTTTTTATAGGAAATTATTAGATAAAAAAATGTATTAATAATTTCAAAACCAAGTGTTTTTGATCCGTTAGTTTGATTTCAATTGTAAACTAGCTGAAATCATATTTTTATGAAACTTTGTTATGAAAATTCATTCAATAAATAAATGAAGATATTTGTAAATGATTTATCAAGGCAAAACAATGATATGTTTTTTGATTCGGCGTAGTTTGATTTCAATAATTGTAAACTATATAAAATCAAATTTATATGAAAATTCATTCAATGAATGAGAAAATTGTGAATCATTTATCAAGGCAGAAACACTGATAAGTCTTTAATTCGGCGTAGTTTGATTTCAATTGTAAAGTAGTTAAAATCAAATTCAATGAATGAAAAATTCGTAAATTCTTTATTAAGGCAAAACACTGATATGTCTTTAATTCGGCGTAGGTAGTTTGATTTCAGTTGATAACCTGCTAAAATCAATATAGAATGTTAACACTAGTTATAATGTACACGTTTATTGTTAGTTCATATTTTTTTGTTGTATTTAGCTGTTCAGGCACTGTCTGGTGATTGTGTGATGTGTTTTATTTGATGTTTTGTTCGTTTGGAACAAAATGTTGTTTGATTTATTCGTTGAGACACACTGTGCGCACGATAACGTTGGCAACACTGTAAGGATCGCAGTTGGAGGCAGGTCGCCTGTCCTCCAGGTATCCTTTCTTCTCCTCCGCGCATCCTCGGGGGATACGGATACTGGCTGTCCTGTTGGCAACTCCTGTGGAACAAAATTGAGAATAAGGATTTAAAACTGATTCGATCAATGATTTGAAGTACCACACTGTAGAACTTGAATATCATACAATGGAAAAGACTTGAGATTATAAAATCAGGGTTAAAAAAGGCTAAAAGGTGAAATATTAAAAAAGGTAGATAAAAATAATCAATTATCAATTTATGAATGATAGAATGAAACAGTTTTTATTCTCAAAAAGGAACATGTTACAAACATTTAATTTTTTCCTATCTTTAGTTTTAAAAATAATTATTATAATAAACTTTCTTATTATTATTCTTTCAAATTTCATCATTATTCATAGTTTGTAATTTATTTAATTACTAGCTGGCCCGGCGAACTTCGTACTGCCAAATAGTTTAATGCATCTCATGGCAAATCTTAGCTGGATGCACACGTGAGGAGGCGCGATACGGAATTTTATTTATATAGATAATTTTTCAACTGCAATATAAATAATTTACTAAAAATCAATTTATTCTGAACACCGAAGACAGCACAATTATTCGAAACAAAGCAATGTCTTTAGAGCAAGTCTTTAACCTGAGGCCGCACTGCTGGATGGTTACACACAGAACAGTCATTTTGTTTTTAGTCGTGGTGTTTAGAATGAAATACATGAGCAGCACACACTCTTGTCTACTATATACCGACAGCTGTTGTATGACGCAATGATTATAACAGCTGATTTTCACTTCTGTGTGTGGCCAGCTCACAAATCTTCTCCCATAAGGATTACATGTAATCTTTGAAGGACCGTAGGAAAGAGTCCTGAAGTCGGATTATAAATTTGATAGGCCATAAACCTGGTCCTGAACATAACGAACACAACTAAAAAAATTATCAAATTCGGTGCACACATAAAAAAGTTATTGAATGTCAAAAGTTGAGGCTCGATATTTATTTATATAGATTGCTAATGTTTGCCTTCTGTCTGATAATTTGCGACTCCTCCCTGCACACGGACAAATCATCCAGGCAGGAGGAATTTATTCATGTAATTCATAACACTTTTATGTTTTGTAAATATGTAATATTTTATGAATAAATCAATTTGAATTCGAATTTGAATTGAAATGTAAACTTTACAATAATTTGAAAGAATATAGTACTCCTCACCTAGAACGAGTCTGTGTGTGAGGAGGGAATACAGATATTAAAATTATCTATAATAATAGAGAGCATAATCCGAAAGAGGGAAGCTAAGCTTAGCTTGTATACTATTCCTCTTTCAAATTTTAATGGTTGTAATGAAGTTCAAAAGATTATGTGTAGACTATTCCAAAAATGGACTGAATTGCATACTTTATATTTTTCAATATTCCAATAACCATTGTATGAACTTAAAACTGGTTGCATTGAACTTTAGATCGAATTATAAATAACATTTGATCATTTTAGAACATTTGATGCTACAAAAAATTCTTTAGCTGATGGTTATTAAGATATTACAATAATTTCTGTAATATTTCATGAAATTTACTGAATTGTGCACAGTGTGTGAATTATCTCAATACCATTGAAGTTCAAACTTGAAACCAGTTGCATTGAACTTCAAATCAAATTTTACATCGGCCTATATGGTGAGTCAAAATTCGAATTATCAAAAGAATTGACAATTTTAAGTAGGTAGTTTTATTTAATTACTTATAATGAATTAGTTTTCATACAATATAGATATATACCACAACATTACCTTTACAACAATTCAGAAATTAGACTTAGATAGACAAGGATAGCTCCCTCCTCACACACAGACTCGTTCTAGGAGAGGAGTACTATTCTTTGAAATCATTGTAAAGTTAGCATTTCAAATGTTTGTAACATGTTGCTTTTTGAGAATAAAAACTTTTTCATTCATTCATCATAGCAACACCAATATGTTAATCGAATAGAATAATTCTTCAATGTTCATCACGAACTATATACTATCAAATCACTTTTTTGTTATCAAAAAGAGCGACTAGCAGTCAAATTTCTTCAATAGAATGAATTTATTCACTTTCTGTGACAACGAGATCTTTGTCGGCAGATCCGCCATCCAGGTCTGACAACCAGGAAGAGGGCGGACCTGCAGAAGGATCTCGTTGTCACAGTTAGTGAATAAATTCATTCTATTGAAGAAATTTGACTGCTAGTCGCTCTTTTTAATAACAAAAAAGTGATTTAATCAAATACTAGCCATTATAACGGGGACCTCACTGTATATAGGTACGAGTACAATAAATCTTGAGATAATTATCATTTTCAAACGAAAATCCAAATTAAATGCTGTAATTCACCCAGAAGCATTCCTGACCGGCAATTAGGAGGTACTGGCATTTGAATCCCGGGCTAACAAATAATTTTTGATGACAGCTAGATGGAAACTCGATGAGCCATACTATTCAAAAATTATTAGAATAATTTCCCGGGCTGACAAATAATTTTTGAATAGTAGGTAGCGCTCATCGAATCTCCATCTAGATGTTTACCCTGTTGTCAATATTTGCAGTAGCAGAAGTCTTCGGTGTGAATTACAGCATTTAATTTAGATTTTCGTTTAATAATAATGATTAATTCATTAGCATTTGAATAATTGCAATATCTCAGTAATTTCCATCTGTAAATCTTGAGATGATATTTTATGATCTTACCAGCTGAGAAGTCGTGGATGGTTGACGTCTCGTGCTTGCCCGTGAGGCGCCTCTCGTTGTCCTTGCCTTCCTTGGGGTCGTACGCCTTGATGTGACGAATGTGCTGCTTCGACAGCTTGTCAATCGCCTTTTCGATTTCACTGCAAATCAATCAATCATGTCATCAATCAATCATAAGACAATCAATCATCAATATAATCAATCATCATCAATCACAATTATAAGACAATATTCAAAATAAATTACAAATGTATTTTCAGCTAGAATTTTGCTCAATTTGAAGAGATGATGAATATGATAGGTAATGCCGTAGAGAAATAGACCTATTCATATTGCTTTTGATAGTGGAAATATACAGAGCTCTTCACACTACTTGGAAATGACTAAGGATAGGTAGTGGCATATTGAGATGCTACCCGAGTCTACTAGATGAGTTAATATTATATGATATGGAGAATATTATATTAAATATAAGTTAATATTATATGGAACATCGAAACTAGTTGTTATAATTTGTGTTTTAATCTATTATTTTATATTATCAATTTCGAAAAAGGGTACTATAATTCTATTTTATAAATAAAAATAAGTAGCCCTGAAATTCATACATTTCCATAAATCAATTTATGAATGGAAAAATATTATTTGAAATAATCAATAATTAATAAAATTCAAAATGTATAATTTAATGAGTTTTCATTTTCATTCATTTGAAAATCAGAAAAAATATAGATAGAACAAATTCACATTCAAAATAAACGCAAACAATGTCAACAGCTGATTGGGATGGCTGCAAGATAATAAGCAAAGTATCAAGAGTATGCAAAGTACCTAATACTTTGCGCACTAGAGCGGAAAAGTGATTCTTTGCGTTCTGTAATCAGTGCAGGAATGGCCACTTTTCAAGGTAACTGTAGGAAAATAACTATTTCCTGAGAAATCTTTCTCATTTTGATAGCTTGATGATGTACAAATCGAAAAACTTTGAAAAATATCATTAGTAAAAAGTTTATTTTTAGCCTTTGCACAGCCTTAAATACGGTACTCTCATTGATAAATATGACAAATAATTGATGAATGAACAGCAAACTTACATGATTCCGTTCTCCTCGCGCATAGTTTTGGTGGAGAAGTTGCAGTGAGCCCCGGCTCCGTTCCAGTCGCCCTCCATGGGTTTGGGGTCCAAAGTCACCACCACCCCAAACTCCTCGGCCACCCTGTGCAGCAGGTAGCGAGCCACCCACAGCTGGTCTCCGATCTCGATGCCTTCGCAAGGGCCTACTTGGAATTCCCACTGCGATACGTCAATAACAAAAAATAGATTAATTTTGAGAATAATTAGATACTATAATTGATTTCAATAATAAACAGTTATTGATGATGATGATGATGATGATGATGATTATGATGTTCATGCTAATGACAGTTCATCTCTAGAGATCAAAATTTTGGACAGGAAAATTGCTGAGCAGAAAGAAAAAAAAGAAGAAGAAGAAGAAGAAGAAAAGAAGAAGAAGAAGAAGAAGAATAAGAAAAAGAAGACGAAGAAGAAGTTTGCAAATAAAACATGAAGATTTAAACATGCAAATTTCAGGAGGAAAGTGGTTGAGAAGATTATAAAAAAAAACTATGAAAACAGCAATAAATAGATCTACTGTATTCTACGAATTAATAATAATATTTTTTTTCCTTAAAAAAATACAATCAAGCAATTAAAACATAAAAAGTACAAAGTATCTACAACACAATAGGTTTATGAAAAAATTATGGAGTTTAATTCTATTGGAAATTAACCTACTCAACTATGGGAAACCCATGTACTAGAGTAGAATTATCACTGGAAAATCCCCCAAAAATCGTTCATACCATGAAAAACTGTGGAAGCATTATTCAAGAATCAGAGAAAGTTATTAGAGTGTATTCAAAAGTAATCACTCAATGAAGATACTCTCATCTTGTGCCCTATTGTAATTTGCAAAAATAAAGCACTCAATCTTGTTTTTTATCAAATTTTTTGACTTCTTTATGTGTAAAGGTTGATTTTGTGACGATATTAATAATTCTTGTGTTGTAATTTGACACTGTTCAGATGTATTTTGTGCATTTTGATGAATAAAGAAATTTTCAATTCCATTCAATCAAATAGTATTTATTTATTACATTCCACAATCACAATATCAAATTAATGATTGGGAGAGAATCAACAGGATAAACCCAAAACTGTTTCTTTCCCTAAATTTGATAAAATTGTCCAAATGAGGTTATGATAAAACACTTTTATAGAGATCACAAAAATTTACAGTCCAAATATACATATTATACTAAAAATTTTGTATCTGGGTTGATCAGAAAGATGAAACAAATGAAAATGCATTAATAAATAGTGTGTTAATATAAATTGCGGTTCGGATCCTTCGGAATGGATCAAGAAGTTATCATATTTTTATTTGTTGGAAAGTTAAATCTTTAAAATTCATTTCATAAGTGCTCTTTATTAAAATCATGATTTTTATTAAAAGCTCCTCTGCAATTATACAGCTCATCCTATACTATCAAACGAGCAATTTCTGTTTATATGTTTTTATGTTTATATATTATATATCTGTATGTGACCGGATCACGAGAACGGCTCTAACGATTCTCACGAAATTTAGAACAAAGTAGGTTTATGATAAATGGAAATTCGATTGCACTACCTTCAGGGATAACTCGCTGAAGGACATTAAAAGGATAAATACGTCCTTGTAAAAACAGCTGGAAATTTTGAAGTCAGTCTATACCGTAATGAAAAAGAGTGAGCGAGTGCATGTGTAGAATATTCCTCAGCTGATCTCACGAGAAGAATAATTATTCATCAAGAAAAACTTATTTTCTTTTTTTAGAAAACATGTTTACTTCAGAAAGTCCAAAATAGTAACTAGATGTTGTTAGTGTAGAATAGTACATACTATATTAGCAAATATTATAGCAAACATAGTATATCATTCTAAATCGAATTCATAGTATATATTTTTTTGTAATTGATGATGAAGTGTGAATAAATATTGTTATTTTGATGAGTGATAGTTGCTTAACCTAGATTTTTATTTGGATTGTAGTATAATTGAAAAGGGACAGTTTTGGGCATACGCCTGTTGTGCCTCCTCATATAACTGTAAAAATAATTGTACAACTGAGAAAATGAATAAATAAAAAAACATAAATTCAATCTTTCTACAAATTCTATGCTTTTTCACTCCAGAGCGAAGCTCAGTCCCCCGATATTTTGGTCCAATTTGCCATAACCTATGAAATATCTATTGGATGATTGCTCTAGATCTAGGAAGAAACTAGAAATATTTGAACTGACCTGCGATGGCATAACCTCAGCATTGGTTCCGGAGATGTTGATACCGGCATACAGACACGCCCTGTAGTGGGCCTCAACCACATCCCTGGCATACACCTTGTTGGCACCTACTCCGCAGTAGTACGGTCCCTGAAATTACATAAAAATTTAAATTAATACCAAATTCACTCATTAATTTTGCTGCTTCCATTGATTGAATTGTTAATCAACTCCTATAGCATACTAGCTTGAGAAATTATTTTTCGCCACACTGCACAGAAAGCAGCTGTTTTCCAGTCCCTACGTAGATCTGGAAGACATTGTTTGCAGACGACTCTCGTCTGACGTCAGAACAGGTTTACCCTTTCCGGCCGCTTTTTGAAAATTTTTGAAAATGTATTTGGACAACTGTGCCATATGGTGCATTGTGTTCAGGAGGGTGAGATCGGGAATTTTCACCCCACTTTGAGTACCCTACGACGTCTGGTTCGTGAGAAATAAGACATCAAAGTTTCCCCCCCCTCATAAAACATTCTTATTCAATTTATTATTCTTATATAGCTGATGCCAGAAAATTAGGCGGCTTCGTGGGTCACATGGTGTAACCTACTCACAGCTGATGCAATGCATCTATTTATTGCCAAGCTAGATGACAACTCTACTTGACAACTTCAGCTGTTGGAAGGCACAAGAGACCCACGAAATCGCCTAACTTTTTGGCATCAGCTATACCTGTAGTGTGGCGAAAAATATCGTACGCGACTCTCTCAGAAAGGTGTTTACGGTATTCGGATATCATATTCTATGAAACTATCCTCATACCATAAACACTAACTTTCTGTGCTTGTAGCGTAATATACTATTACAATAGTATACATTTTTATTTGTCCCTTAAATTACGGAAAATTGATAATACAAAAATTGGATCAACTAGGTATCTACTTTGAAGGATCATATATAATAAATCAACCCAATACTCGTGAACCAACTTTACACAGTAGAGTATGGTCCCTTGAAATTCTTACAAAACATTGAAAATTAATACTTAATTCACTTATTTTTCTGTAAGTATTGTTGTTCAACCTAAAGCCTCCAAACCTCGTGATTTAATTACTTGTTGGACTGATGTTTCTGCCATGTTATCAAGTATATCATATAATACCTATATAATATACTGAAGAATATATAACATACCAGTATGTTCAATAATGTAGAATAACAACAATAAACGCTTGAATCATAGCAACAGATTTTCTCTGTATCCTTATAAAAATAAATTAAAGAAATATGATAGTTATATTCAAGTAATTGAGCATTTCAAAAATAATATATTTTTCAGTTTGAAACGCTCGATTATTTCAATAAACTATAATATTTCTTCAATTTATTTTTATAAGGCTACAGAAAAAATCAGTTGCTATGGTTCAAGCGTTTATTTTTGTTATTCCAAATTATTGAACATACCTGAATAGTTACTTATGCCTATGGGAGCATATTCTATGAGAATAAAAGCCTATAAAATCATTATTATAGAAAAATATACGTCCCTACTGCCATACGTTTAATAATATACTTTGTAATAAATTACTTATGATGAATACTTCAAAATTGTTAATAATTGTTTATGGGAGAATTATTTCTCATTAAAATCTAGAGTTGTCATACCCCTTCAATCTAACTGTATTTCTCAAATCTCCAATGCAATAGTTATTTGTGCAACTAGTGCGCAAAGTGACAGTTTGCTGCACCGAAAGAAACGTTTACGCCCGAGCCGTGGGCGAGGGCGGAATGGTTTCTTGAGTGCAGCAGAGGAACTTTGCGCACGTATTTCACATTTAATTTTTTCTACAGTTACCATTGAATATGAAAAGTGGGTAATTATGGGTAAAATTGCCTGAAATCCATCAAATGTTTTTCGGTGTAATTTTATTATTAATAAGAACCTTAATTTATTGTCAAATTGAATAATGTAGTAGTGTTTGAATGAAGGGGCGGCTGTCACTCATGTCGCTGTCCTCGTTGTCCTTAATATTATTATAACGTGCACCTCACTATACCACAGTCACTGTTACCAACTTCATTTTGATTTTGCTGCACTGGTGTTCCATATAACCTATCAACTATTTTGCGTTGCCATGTTGCAAATCTGGAGTTCAGAAAAAATTTTCCCGCACTAGAGCGGAATAGTGAGTGATTCTTTGCGTTCTGTAATCAGTGCAGGAATGGCATCTTTTCAAGGTAACTGTGGGAAAAATCTATTATCATGGTTAATCATTTTTATTTCTTGTTGGGTTCTTATGACAGACTCTTCTAATTCTAATTATTCAATATCGTCTACGATATGGTTCTATGATTCATAAAAGTTCACCTGGGGTCCTGGGAATCCATTCCTAGGCCATCCAAAAGGTCTGCCTTCCATGTCCAGAAGTGTGTACTCCTGTTCAATGCCAAACCACGGCTTCTGAGCAGCTGCCTTGGTCATAGCCTCTAAGCAAGCGGCTCTGTGATTGGTCTCTGAAAACACCACAAAAACCATGTTCAATATTGAATAACAAGAAAGTTTTCTTTACAATTTTTTCCACCATTAATTCGAGTTCAAATCCTTCATTCAATAAAAATAAGCATATTAATTATAGGTTGATTCATTCTCATTCCATCATTGAGAGAAGTAGCACTGGATGGATATTAATAATAATTGGACATAATATATAGTATACAAACAAAAGTGAATTAATCGCCCATATGGAACTTTAGGGTATGTACCCTATAGTGAGGTTCACGTTATAATGACATTGTTTGATTAGCAATTGTATTGCTATCCTTGTCTATCATTCAACACAGCGGATAGTGCCATCTCTTTCTCGCTTTTCTCTGTAGCCAGATCGTTTTTTAACAATGTAGAATTATCAATAAATTAACAAAATATTTCATCTCAATTATGAAAATTCATTATGAAATTATTAAAAAATAAAATTTATTGCTTAATAAAATATAATTGATTATTTTAAACGAGAATGAACAGTTAATATTACATCAATAAACCTGTATCAGCTACCGTCTATAGAAGGCATTGACAGGACAGAGAATCGATTAAAGATTAGAGAATCTTTAATTTTTTTTTAAGAGAAGTGCACTCCAATAGGACTTATGCCTAGGTATGCCCATAATTATCTCGCTTTATGTTTTTGTCCTCTAGAGCAAAACATATAATTTTCATTAGTATTTTTTTTTATTTTGAATTTTTAGCTGTAGTACAATGTTTTGTAATAATATTATGTTGTGCAGAATGAATTATTTTTTTGAATTGAAAAAATCGGCAACGTTGTTCTCCTATCTTTCTCCACTGGCATTATAACGTGGACCTCACTATAGTTCACCTGCTGGTTGGTGGTGTAGCTGTTAGAATTTGAATTCTTACTACTACCTCCTATTTATCATATTATATTTTATTTTATTATGTGTCTGATTTGTTTCGATTTTGGTTCAGCTGTTGGTGATTATTTATTAAATATTTATTCAATTTTTATCTAATAATTCAATTTTATTTGATTTTAGTTCATCATCTGTTGGTTGGTGGTGTAGCTGTTAGAATTTGAATTTAAACTACTACCTCCTACTTATATATTATATTATATTTTATTTTATTATTTTGTCTGATTTCATTTTATTTTATTTTATTAATATCGGGGACCGAGCTTTGCTCTGGAGCACAAAAGCATGAAAAAAATTATTACGAAAGGAGATTATAATAACATTCATACAGAAATGTTTTATCTGATCACAGGAAATTGAGATTAAATCCCAGAGGAATGCAAAAATTTCCCTCAAAAAGGCCCAGTTGCACAAGAGCCGGTTGAATTTTAATCCTGATTAACTTCATGTGAACCAAATCAGAGAAGATCATTTAAAAAAGATGGATCTACTGGAATTAATCAGGATTGAAATTAACCCGGCTTTTTTGCAACCGGCACTAACTACCTGATTGAATGATTACAAAAGTTCAACAGCTGAGTCATAATTTTGACACAGTCCCACACACTTGAACTCGCTCACTCACTTCCATCACCAACAGACGACGAAATAATTATTATCAGCTGTTTTTCCAAGGATGAATAATAATTATCCTTTCAATGTCCTTCAGCGAGTTTTCCCAGGAATGAGACCCAGTGCAATCGAATCTTTATAAACCAACTACGGTATGTTCTGAATTTCGTGAGAATCGTTAGAGCCGTTTTCAAGATCCGGTGAATACAAACATATAAACATCTAAACAGAAGTTTCTCGTTTAATAGTATAGGATTTGTTTAATTTATTTTTATTTCAGTTTACCTGTTGGCTGATGGTTGTACTTGTATGTGTCACACATGATAAGTTTGTTGTTTCCTCTCTGGAAGGGGTCATTGTACATGGCAACTGGGTAGAGGTATGTGTCAGAGTTGCTGCCCTCCGATTGGTAGGTCGAACTGCCGTCGTAGTTCCAGATTGGCAGTTCTGTTTCAAACAAGAAAATCACAATGATTATACAATGAATGTTTAGGATTTATCAGCGTAGGAAAATGATTCTTTAAAGACATTCAATAAGTTGACGTCTCATCAAACATTTTGATATTCTCACATAGTTGTAATCTTTGAGATAAAAACATAGTGATAATCTTATATATTGTGATAATTCAATATATTCACATTTGTTGTGAACATGTTAGGTTTGTCGATGGATTCCAAGCTTAATTGGGGGGATCATGTAAACAAGATATCATTGAAATTGAGTAGGTCACTTTTTGCATTTAGAAATATTGTTTAAACGGGTGCCTAAAACAACAGCAAAAAGTGTCTACTATGCACTGATTGAATCCCACATTACTTATGGCATTGAATTATGGGGGAGTACCTCGAAGCAAAACATTCAAAGAATTTTTGTTCTGCAAAAGTCCGCAATAAGATACCTGGAAGGGCTCAAATTTCCACAGACATGTCGGGAGTCTTTTAGTAGCCTAAGTATTTTAACTGTTCCATCATTGTACATTTTCAAATCAATATTACATGTGAAGGATAGGTTGAATTCATTCCAAGTTAACTCAGATATTCATGGCTATAACACTAGAGGAAGGAATAACATTTCAGTTAAGAGACATAGGCTGAGTGTATTTGAGAAAACACCTACTTATAGGGGACAAAAGTTTTTTGCGAAACTTCCGGCTGATTTGAGAAGTATTGTTGAAGAAAAACAATTCAAAACAAAACTTTATTCTTTTCTCAGTGAGAAGGCTTTCTATGAGGTTGACGAATTCTTGTTAGAGTGAAAAAATTGTCATCTAAATTTAATGAATAATTGTTAAATGTTATTAGAATTTTATTTTAAGATTGATATTTTATGTTATTATGTTATTTATCTGTGACGTTTTTCAACTGTATTACATTGTTTTTGTTATACTTTTGTTGAGAATAAAATATTAAAATAAAATAAATAAAAAAATTTCAAGTTGAGCCACTATGTTCCATTCATACTCGAACTCCTTTTTTTATTGAGAAAGTAATTTGTAATTTAATAAAGGAGTAAATGCATTTCACTCCTGACAAGGAGATTCATTAGCCTATCACCAGTAAGAAAGTACTGTAAGTGTATAATCAATATTTACTTTGAAAAAAGTGTCTCAACTTCAACAGAAGAGTAATTATGAAGTGTTTCTCCATAGATATCCACATCAATCTTAATAGTTCAACATACCAGAAACACTTTAGGCACAAAGACAAGAGTAGACTACACAATCATGTGATAATCAAAGTGTAGTGAATTTTATTGGAATTTTCTCATTCCAATTTGATATTTTCAGTCATCACAAAATGAAGACAAAGTCAAGATTAGTGTAGACTACACAATTATGTAATAGCTACTCAAATTCAGATGAGTTTTATGACAATTTTTCAATCTCAATGAGTTGATAGTTTTACTCAACATAAAAAATTTATGACATCAATTTCATGTGTATGTGTAGACTACACGATCATTTATTAAATAGTTACTCACATTCTTATGCGTTTTATCTGAATTTATCAATCCTATACAAATTTACACAATCATTTATGCAATAGTTACTTACACTCTAATAAATGCATTATGGGAATTTATCAATCTCAATTTAATATTTTTACTTAGCCTACCAGAAACATATTTTGAGTCAGTCTTTATACTTTATTATTCTTTATTCTTGATTGATTCATACAATAAGTAGGCTACTCAATCAAAATGATATGGAGAGAAAAATAAGGCAACCTTGTGCTATTTCTCTCCCAAATTTAGATAAGGTTACACAAAGTCCGAAATAGGTTAAGTCTTAGGCTCAACTCACACTACTTACGCGACTCAGGTCGAGAAGAGACTTGACTCTAGTCGAGAGCATGTGTTTCCAAATGGTGACACTCAGACCAGTCGATTCTAGTCTCCGCGACTGTCACCATTTGAAAACACATGCTCTCGACTAGAGTCGAGTCTCTTCTCGACCTGAGTCGCGTAAGTGTGAGTTGAGCCTTTTATAGTTCTTCACTTCAGAAAATTTTCAGTCCTCAATTATTTTTACACATTTCAAATTTAGATGCTTCAAAACCAAACATAGAAGTAAATATTTCACATTATTATCACTGGAATAGGAAATATTCACATATTAAAGAAATTATTCTGAAGGGCCAAAAAAGTCAAATCTGAACTACAAACAGTAGCCTAATTATCACTTACATAGTGATGCGTTCTATAAAATAGTTTTTGAATCATAATTCAATATTTCCATTCATCAGAGACATTTTTTGACACAAAGTCAAATGTAAACTACAAACATGTAATTATCACTTAAACTTTAGTAAGTTTCATAGCAGATTTTAAAGGTTGAAATTCAATATTTTCACTCACCAGGAACACTTTTTTTGACACAAAGTCAAATGTAAACCATCACTTGTAATTTTCATTAAAACTTTAGTGTGTTTAATTGAAATTTTTGAGATTGAAATTCAATATTTTTACTCACCAGAAACACTTTTTTGACACAAAGTCAAATGTAAACTATCACTTGTAATTATCACTTAAACTTTAGTGTGTTTAAAATTCAATATTTTTACTCAACAGAAATACTCTTTTGACACAAAGTCAAATGTAAACTATCATTTGTAATTTTTACTTAAACTTTAGAGTGTTTAATTGCAATTTTTGAGATTGAAATTCAATATTTCCACTCACCAGAAACACTTTTTTGACACAAATTCAAATGTAAACTACAAACATGTAGGCCTAATTATCACTTGAACTTTAAGTAGGTCTTATAGCAATTTTTAAGGTTAATATTCAATATTTCCACTTACCAGAAACACTCTTTGGCACAAAATCTAGAGTCCTTGTCTTGGCTCGAATGCCCTCTCCGGTGCCATCAATCCATATGTAGGTGGCCTGCACTTTGTTCTCAGGCTGAGGCAACGACAAGAACTTGTCCAGAACTGTCTTGTTCAGTTTGTAGTTGGGAGAGTTCTCCAGAATTCCCGACATTTTCAATTACTGCAACAGACAGCAAAATAAAAATCAATTCCTGTGTTCACCTTCAAACGTTTCAAAACGTTATCCACTTAATTTGTTCTAGAATAACTACTCAAAATACATTTTGAGAGTTATCCAGTATTTCTTACTGCTACAGACAGGAAATAGAAATCAATTATTTGAGTGTTTACCTCCAAAAGTTTCAAGAGGTTATCCACTTCCGTTTCAGAATAATTCAGAATGAATTTTTATTGTGATGAATTCAGTGGGATTCAATTTAATATGTCAGCATTGGTTCAATGGAAAGTATTGACGTTATGAAAGAAGGATCAGTGAAAGTTGAAAGTGAATTCCACTACAAAAACAATAGTATGATCATCTTCAAAGAAGACAAGCCAGGTGGTTTCAGCTGATTTTTTTCCATATGATTTCAATTGAACAAAATTTAGTTTAATTTTTCTCATCAAGCAAGGAATGTGGACAAAAGCAGAGCTTCCGGTTAAACTAAAGCCTTTTAAATTTTAATAATTATTAAATTCCAAGTAGGCCTGAGGTGAATGATTCGTCTCTTGACAGGACTTTCAATGAAATATTCAAATCTAATAACCAAATTCCATCAAAACCCGTCGTGATAACAGTCTCCAAACCTCCTCAACCTATTTGCATCACCGGAATGACCAAACCCATTAAAATACCACCAACTTCCTCTTTTCAAAAGCCGGCGCGCGCCAGTTTTGAAATTGGCGCCGAATTATTTAGCGCGCAATCTAACAGGGCTGCCAACTTGACTGACTTTTGTGTGTGCACTTTTCAACCCTTCTCTATTGAGTTTTGAGTGGCGCCTGCTGTTTGGCTTTGAATTTTGCATGACGAATGACTTGAGAGTGGAGGGAGAAAAACGCTTGCAGCTAAACGATAAGGGAGAATCACGAAGAAGAAGAAGAAGAAGAAGAAGAAGAAGAAGAAGAAGAGAAGAAGAAGAAGAAGAAGAAGAAGAAGAAGAAGAAGGTGGAGGAGAAGGAAGAGAAGCAGGAGAAAAAGAAGAAAACCAAGTGACAAGAGGGGAAAAAGTTATGGTTTTCAATTGTTTTCATTCCCCCTTTTTCTTTAGTGAGGAGTTTTGCTAGAAATATTCGCATAAAACTGTCGCAGTATTCCTCATAAATAGCATCATTACTTCTTGTTAAATCAATGATGACAATTCAGTGTGAATCTTACTATATTCTAGAAAGTA
This sequence comes from Nilaparvata lugens, assembly GCF_014356525.2. NCBI lineage: Eukaryota > Metazoa > Arthropoda > Insecta > Hemiptera > Delphacidae > Nilaparvata > Nilaparvata lugens. The sequence goes on along the minus strand of NC_052509.1, from coordinate 10,452,550 downwards.
GAAAGCAAACAAATTTCTGTCTCTCTCTTTCTCAAACTCATGCTCACTCTCTCTCTTTCTGTCTGTCACTCCATCTCTCTCCCATATCTCTCTCACACCCTCTCTCCCACGCACTAACTCTCTCTCTTTCTGTCTGTCACTCCATCTCTCTCACTCACTCTCATGAAAATTGGTTTCTTTGACAGAAATTATGAATAAACAATGCGAGAGAAACGGAAACAGGTTGATTATTGAGTGTCACGCAACTGTCAGCGATGTTCAAATGGGAAGCATTACTGTTGTCCCATAAGGAATACTGACAGATTGTAGTGAATATCAGGCAGCAATATAGTAAAATCGTAGTTTATTCAATAAGTCGGCCAAAATTCATGAATGGAGTATCAAATAGCTCTGAAATTATTCGTGGTTCGCAACTAATATTCTGTAATTTACTGAAAATGGTCTCATTTGAATAATTTGAATTTGATTCGATGGAAATTGTGATATCGCAACTATAGTGAGGTCCACGTTATAATGGCAGTGAAGAAAGATAGGAGAACAACGTTTCCGATCCTCTGTCTTGTCAATGTCTTCTATAGACGGTAGCTGATACAGGTTTATTGATATAATATTAACTGTTCATTCTCGTTTAAAATAATCAATTATATTTTATTAAGCAAGAAATTATATTTTTTAATAATTTCATTATGAATTAAGATGAAATATTTTGTTAATCAATTATAAATTCTACATTGTTTAAAGACGATCTGGCAACAGAGCAAAGCAAGGAAGAGATAGCGCTATCCGCTGTGTTGAATGTTAGACAAGGATAGCAATACCATTGCTAATCAAACACTGCCGTTATAACGTGGACCTCACTATAGTCTAATATTTTGTAAATTACTGGAAACGGACTAATTTGAATAATATGAATTTTATTTGATTGAGATGGTGGCGTTGGTTTAATTTGTTGGTGATTTATGCGGATGATGAAGAAATAGTGATTAACTGAGGAGGATAATATTGATGAATTTATTGTCTGAAATAGGCGCACAGAATATTTCTTCATTATCGTATTTACCTTTCATTGATAGAATACTATTTTTGGACAAGATTTAATGAACGATTAGAACAGACTAAAGACTATATTGTAATTGTCACTGATAATCACGACACTTACTTATTTGTTAGATTTATCTCAAGTATCTAATTTTTCATAGTAAGGGAGACAACTATTAAACGAGCAATTTCTGTTTATATGTTTAGATGTTTAGATGTTTAGATGGTTTTATGTTTATATATATATATATATAATATATATATATATTATATATATATATATATATATACAGGATCTCGAAAACGGCTCTAACGATTCTCACGAAATTTGGAACAAAGTAGGTTTATGATATGAAAATTCGATTGCACTATGTCTCAACCCTGGGATAACTCACTGAAGGACATTAAAAGGATAAATACGTTCGTATTATAGTGAATAAAGTGAGTGACTTAATAAAGTGAGTGAACGAGTGCATGTGTGGGATCATTCAGCTGATCTCACGAGAAGAAAAATTCAGCAAGAGAAACTTATTTTCGTTTATTTTTTTTAGAAAACATGTTTACTTCAGAAAGTCCAAAATAATAACTAGATGCTGTTAGTGTAGAATACTACATAGTATATCAACAAATATTGTAGCAAACATACCGGTAGTATATCATTCTAAATCGAATTCATAGTATATCTATTTGTAATATTGATGATGTGTTTGTTTTTTGAAGTGTGAATAAATTGTCATTTTGATGAGTGATAGTAGCTCTACCTAGATTTTGATTTGGACTGTAGTATAAATTTGAAAAGGGACAGTTTTGGGCATGTTGTGCCTCCTCATATAACTGTAAAAATAATTGTACGACTGAGAAAATGAATAAATAAATATAAACTATAAATTCAATCTTTTGTTACAAATTTTCTATGCTTTTACACTCCAGAGCAAAGCTCGGTCCCCCAATATTACTGTATAATCGACCATAACCAAATAAAACTTTTTTGGAAAAAATCAAATAACAAAAATTATTGTAGCAACTAAAGAGCACACCCTTTGGTATTCCATCACGTTCACGCTTTCAAACTCGTAACGCATTGATTATTGCGTGACGCGGTGCGTGATGTAAAGTGCGTCTATGTCACGAACTACGCACTGGAAGGGTTATGATTTGGGTGAGGGCAAGGAGAAGGAAGAGAAAAAAGGGAGAAACGCAGGGATTGTTAGACAAAGAAATCCTCCCTCTTCCACAGTCACTTTAACTATATTAGTAGCACAGATTGATGAGGGAACACAATGTGCGTTATTACCTGTGGTTATATATAATTTTTTATACTAGATGTAGGTAGTTTTTAGTTGACTGTGGTTTGGGAATTCACGGCCTGTTAACAGACAAGACAGCAAGGCCTATTTGTCTACTCTCCTTTTATAAGCAAGACTTTCAATCTATAAGCTCATAGGTCGATGTATCTTATAGACCAGCGCTCGCCGAATAGATTTTGGTGGATCGTAGCTCTTGAAAATGATTTTTCTTTGTTTATCAATTTTATTTGGTTCATAATTCACAATAATTATTAGAATTCAGGACTACTCAATAATACGATTCCTCAACATTGTTTTCATTCCAACTTGATTCAGTTTTACAATTACTAAGTTTCAGCCCAACATTAACTATTTCCAGTAATTATTATTAAACGAAAATGGAGACAAGGAAATTTGGAGAAACAGAAAAAATTTGGAGACAAGGATGAGGTGGTTTGGGCATGTACAGCGACGGGAGGAGGATTATGTTGGACGAAGAGTGCAGGATTTGGTTTTGGATGGTGTGAGAGGACGAGGTAGACCTATGATGAGGTGGGGAGATAGAATAGCGGCTGACTTGCTGGAGAGTGGTTGGAGGAGAGAGGAAGCATTGGATAGGGCTTTGATTCATTCAAATCTTCAACATTTCTATTCTATCAACAAATAATATTAAATATCACACCATAAAATTCATCTATCTGTCAAATGATTCACTTTTTCTCTCCTTCATTCTCATAATTTATTATTTATTCAATTTCCATGAAAGAGATCTGTTTGTTTTTGGAGTAGTGAAGTTACGAAATATGAAATTGATCAAATGATATCTGTCAAATGATTCACTCTTTCTCTCCTTCATCCTCATAATTTATTATATTTTATTGTATTTTCATGAAAGAGATTTTCTTCTTTCTTTGGAGTCGTAAAGTTACGAAATATTAAATTGATATCACCTTCAACAACTTACTTCAATATGTTGTAAAAATATAATTTTTGAATTCTCCTCTCTCATAATAATTATTTAATATTCAATAATATATTTACTGTCATATATATTCGACATGTATTTATTACCTTCCAGTCTCTCTGTGCCAGGAATTTATCTTTTTCCACTTCCTCATCCACTCACTCATCCTCTCTTTCTCTACTTCCACATCCACTCCGTTTTTCTCTCTCTCCCTCATTCTCTCCTACTCCCTCACATTTATTTTTCGACTTTCTTGTTCGACTAAATCTCTCTATAGTCACTTCTTCCCACTCTATTCATTTTATGGGTTTCATTTTTCTACTTCTTTTATAGTGTGAGTAAGGCTCTTCTTTCGAAACAAATAGTCTGGGTTCTTTTGAGCATGTTGCTAAGTTAATATTGACTCAATGAGTTATGTCTCTTTCACACTCTCTCACTCACTCTGTCTCTCTTTATCTGACTCTCTCTCACACTCTCTTTCTTCATCTCTCTCTAACTTAATCTCTCCTCGTTTCCTCTCTCGTTCTTCTCTCTTTTCTTCACCATTTCGCATTCGTCTCATGATTTTTCGTACTCTCTCTCTTCATCTCTTTCTCGTTTACTCTCTCTCTCTCTCCTACTTACTTACTCACTCACTCTCTCTCTCTCTTCATCTCTTTCTCGTTCACTCTCTCTCCTACTTACTCACTCACTCACTCTCTCTCTCTCTTCATCTCTTCTCTTCGCTCTCTCGTTTTTCTCCCTCTAGCATTCATCCAATGATTTATCGTATTCTTTATTTTTCTTCTTTTTTCGAAGTTATGAGGCTCTTTTTTGAAACTAATTGTCCTGGTGGATTTGAGCTAGTGTAAAATATTCATTTCAAGCTTTCAGCACTTCTTCAAACAAAACTGACTTCAAATGCTCTCCATTGAAATAATTCTGACACTCCACAATCGATTTCAGTATGCGAACAGCATTACTTTGAATGAATGCTTCCCATTCATTAAATTCTGACAGTTGAAGTGTATCTGACTTATTCTTTATTGATTCATACAATAATTACATCATCAAAAATGATAGGGAGAGAAAAAATAAGGTAACCTTCTGCTATTCCTCTCCCAAATTTAGATAAGGTTACACATAGTCCGAAATAGGTTAAGTCTTGTAGTTGTTCACTAAAGTTGCGAAGTTGAACGTGCTATTCTTTTGAAGTACGGTCTGACAACACTGCGGCCAGAACTGGTTCCATGCAGTTGAACTTAGGACCGGTTTTACATCCCTGATCAACTCAATTTTCTTCATGAAGAGACAGGCTAGTACGTGTAATGATGTGTTTCAGAAGATGATTGTGTTTGGGCGAAACATCTGTACTATACTAAAGGGAAGAATTGGCTTATACACGTATGAGATAGAAAATTCACGTATGACGCATCATCACGTCTCAACTAATGGACTGACAAACTTGAAATTTTGCAAATTGATTCTCAATTAACCGAGGATTTTAAATTCTTTAAGATTCCAGTTTGTCAAGTTTTCAATGGGACACTTGCGGAGCACGGGTTACCTGCTAGTCTTATAATGAACACAGCTTACAAAATTACAAAATATCCAAATCCACCTACAAATCCACCTATGTAATGTAATATTACAAATATTACAAATCCACCTACACTGTGAGATGTGAGGTGGTCTTTTGAATAAAATTTATCGCCCGTATGTGTGTCTAGAATGATATGTTTCGAAAGACGATGTGTTTGGGGAAACGTCATACAGATACAAGAATAGGCTACTTCGACCTTCGATGATTTTTTTAATGAAAAATGATTTTGTTTATTGTCTGAGATCAGTATTTTTCCATAATAATTTTCACGATTTTTCAATACCAAGATACAATGAAAATTTATAGACTTTGCCATATTGTTATCTTCTTCCACCTCTATCAATAAATTCCAATTGATTCGAGATTCGTTCAAATGCGTCGTCATAATATTGCTTTGTATTCATTTATTCATATACATAAACGATTTAGGTCAAAAAAACAATAGGCATTTGCCCAGATCTGTCCAAACCTTTTTGGAATACACAGTCTAGAGGTCTCTTTCCTGAATAGGGCTACTTGTAATATAAATATAAAGAAAATAAAAATCTCAGTACCCTTTTTTTTAAATATTTTATCACAACATGTTTCGGTCATTTATTTCATTCGGGCATAAATGACCGAAACATGTTGTGATAAAAATATTTTAAAAAAAGGGTACTGAGATTTTTATTTTCTTTATATTTACAGTCTAGAGGTTTTGTAAAGATGATTTTTCTTGTAAATTCAAATTCGAATACAGATTTAACACCATTTCATCATGTATTGGATGATTTCAATGAAACTCAGGAAGTGAAAGTGCAAATTTTTAGTAAGAAAACATGAAGAACCCAATATACAACCTATGAACTTGAGTGTTCATGGGAAATGACATTGGGTAATACGGCAAGGCAGAACTTACAAAAGGATCTCTGTGCCGATAAAAGCCATATGAATAAAAATGAAACTTCAATGAATTATCCACCAATTCTCCCCCTCACAAACTTGTTCTAGATGAGGAGTATTATTCTTGGAAATTATTGTGAAGTTAACATTTCAAATGTTTGTAACATGTTGCTTTTTGAGAATAAAAACTTTTTCATTCATTCAAATAGTGTCTTACTACAATCTTCCATTATTATTCTTGATTCATCTCTTTTATCAGAGTGATTTCAGTTGAAATTCATCACATTTCCGTCTAATTATTTACGTCATTCCAGAACTATGAGTACAGTAAAATTCACTCCAAGCTGTAAGCATTTCTTATAAGTAACATTGATGCTTCAAATTCAATCAATGATGTCAGAATAAATTGAACCTCACGTTTGATGCCTTTCAAAATAGCATGATAAGAGGGAGAGCTAAATGAGGGCATTGCTCTCACATATGGTACTGTATTTCAAAATTCATCATTGATAATACACTTTATGGAAAGTAATAAGATACCGGAGATCTCTACAATTGCGTCAAGAATGATTGATCAAGCTTCAAACCAAACCACTGTGATGGTCTTAATTTGATATTTGTATCACATAATTATGAATAATATTATATAGCATCATTGCTTGATTTAATCCACTACCTTCTCAGATTGGCGTTCAACTGGAACAGTGAATTTGTTGTATAGTGAGGTCCACGTTGTAATGACAGTGAAGAAAGATAGAAAAAAAACGTTGCCGATCCTCTGTCTTGTCAATGCCTTCTATAGACGGTAGCTGATACAGGTTTATTGATGTAATATTAACTGTTCATTCTCGTTTAAAAAAACAATTATATTTTATTGAGCAATAAATTATATTTTTCAATAATTTCTTAATGAATTTTCATAATTAAAGATGGAATATTTTGTTAGTTTACTACTAATTCTACATTGTTAAAAGACGATCTGGCAATAGAACGAAGCGAGAAAGAGATAGCGCTATCCGCTTTGTTGAATGATAGACAAAGATAACAATACCATTGCTAATCAAACACTGCCATTACAACGTGGACCTCACTATAGTCAAGTCTACACTATTCATAATGAAGTGAAGCATTATATTATAATACAAACTACTGTATAATAGCTTCATAACATGATGTGGGAACATAATATAACAGGAACAGAATCTCAACTACCTTGATAACGACGTGACATATGATGTAGATAAAGATAAAATGAGTAAATTTCAGAGAATATTTGGCACCATTTACAGAATGATCCAAAATAAGACAAATGATAATAAGACATAATATGATATAGATAAAGATGAAATAAGTGAATTTCAGAGATATGTAGCACCATCCAGAAAAACCTCAAAAATAAGACAAGGCAGGACACTCAACACCATCGCTGTACCAACTCTTCTTTATGGAAGTGAAAATTGGATTCATATAAGAATGTGGACAAAAAAATTCAAGCTGCAGGAATGAGATTTCTGAGGAGTGTTTATGGTTGCACCAGAACTGATAGAATCAGAAATGTTGAAATACTAAGGTGCGGTTGCACAAAAGCCGGTTAAATTTTAACCGTGATTAATTTCACGAGAAGCAATCAGAGGAGGCTTTTTAGAAAAGACAGCTTCTCTGATTGGTTCTGGTAAAATTAATCACGGTTAAAATTGAACCGGCTTTTGTGCAATCGGCACTAGGAGTTCAATCTGTTACACCTTCATGTGATAAAATAAGACGAGATAGAAAAACTGGTGTCAATATTCGAATAGGATGCCATCTGGAAGAATATTATTCCTCTAGGAACTCAATATTACAAACCCACAGTAGAAAGAGATGTGGGAAGGACAAGTAAGAAATGATGGGTACTAGAACAGACTATTAATACCTAATCTTTGTAGTGAAAATGATGATGATGATGATGATGATGATGATCATAACGTATAATAGCTTCAATCAGAGGCCTCTCACAAAATTTTCTGTGAGCATTGAGTGACTTCATTTGAGCATCTGTCTGTTGAATTCTCTTCGAAGTTCAAACTGATAAACATTACATTATCCCATCTTATTACAAAATCAAACGTAGAAGGTTGTCAAATAAAACTAAAACCAAACTAATGTAAACAGCTTTGCTAATTGGAAAGTGGTTTGGGCTTGTCTCGACTTGACCTTGACAATGACCTTCAAACAGCTGATCCGGTTCACCCACTGCAGATTCTCAACCGCAGACATCTTCAAGGTAAGAGCTTGAAAAACATATTATTTTTTCAATTCTGTGCTCAAGAAACCAAATTCCTTGTTTTGCTTTTAGGAGCATGTATGCATATTATCAAGCTTCTCGATGTAGGTGGAAAAAAATAATATTGAGATTAGCTTGGATTACTAGGAGGAATGAACAATCAGAGGATTTGTTGGTGAGAAGGAGGAAAGAGAGATAGAGATGAGTTTGAAGAGAACGACCCCTCTTTGAGAAGCAACGAGAGAAGTTTGAGATGATTGATACATAGAAGCACCACAGATTCAACCAACTCCGATTGAATAGACTCTTGGTTCATGATTGCTATTTCCTCTAGTAACGTCCACGTTCTAATGGCAGTATTTGATTAACACTGGTGTTGCTATCCTTGTCTATCATTATATAGACATTATATCCTTGATATCAGGCAGATATAATTATCCTTCTCCAGCTCCGCAACGATGCCACATCGTTTTTTTGACAATATAGAAATATAATTGATTAGCAAAATATTCATTCTCATAAGAGTCAATAGTATTATCATACATGAAGGATAAGTAAGTAATAAGTAATAACTATATTATTCTTGTCTCTGGTATTATCTTCTCAGAAATCAAATGGGAAGCAGGACTAGTATTTTTCATACATTAGTTTTACGTCATAACGATCCCAAAACTCACTAATTATAACTGATAAGCCTCTTGAACTGCATACGTGTCTCAAATATTGGAGTAATCTATTTTGGTTGAATGATTTTGTTTCTTCAACCTCTGACCTGGCAAATAACGATGATAAGTATATTATCTACATGCTTTAGTGGAGTTTAACATTTGAAACTTTACGATAATTGCTTTCTTTTAGAGAGTGTATCTGAAATTATTCTACATTTTAGGAGAGTATTCAAAGCAGAGAAAACTCATACAATAAGATTGTTTTATTCTAGAGATCAAAGTAACAAATTTACATGTTTGATCTAGAATCCAAACACATTTCATATTTTGAAGTGAACTTTCATCTATACTATAATAAAGGAAAGAACTGGCTTACCTATACACGTACGGGATAGGAACATTATGTTTGACGCAACATCACGTCTGAACTACTGGACTGATTAACTTGAAATTTTGTAGATTCTCAATTAACCGAGGATGGTTATAGGCCTAGTTTCAATTCTTCAAGATTCCACTCGATCAAGTTTTCAGTTTGTCAAGTTTTAAAATAGACCCTTGTGGATCACTGGCTATTCATGAAACAGTTCTCCTCATTTCTTTGAAATATAAGTTTCGTGAAACAAACCAAAATTTGAAACCAAATTCCACGAAAATCCAGCAAACTCGAACCACTGTTTATCGTTTCGTTACATGTCTTCACATATCTATCATTAAAGTCTACAATGTTTCGTTTTCCCACGAGCTTCCCTAGGATCCACACGAAACAGAAATGTCACGCAAAAGTCGATTTAGTGCAGTACTAACATTTCAACAAATCACAGGCACAAGTTGCACGAACGATGACTATTTCCTTGTCCTAGATCATAGCAACTTGAGTCTATACATGCTGCAATATGGTTTTACCATAGATAAAAGATAGGATTTGAAAATGGCATTAGTAGCCGAAACATGTCGTGACAAAATAATTTGAGTAAAGGGTACTCAGATTCATATTTGTATTTAAATGAAAAAAAAACAAAAAATTGTCGAAATTTCTGACATTTAATATGAAATCTTTTTCATCTAATATGAATAATTACCACAATATCAACTTCTCAAATACACAAAAAATATTTGTATCTATTTACATTCAATAGTAGCCCTGAAAAGAGAATCAATAAAATAGCACAATATGATATCAAAGTATAAATCATAAAAGTATAAAAAGAAGAGAGAAAACAATGAGATCAATTTTTTACTTGATAATTAAATACTTTTGAGTCTATGAAAACTTGAATTCAAGTAAACTTCACTCCAAGTTTTCAAAATCGCCCATTCAATTCAAACGTTGAAAAAAAATGGAATTCAAGAAACTTGACTAATGTAAACCCTACTTAAAATTGCCAAAGTAGCTCGAAATTAGTCGTTTAAAAGTATTTAAAATGTTTTAATAGAAGGGTACTACAAGTTTTATATTGTTTTTATTAACCCTATTTAAGATATCAAGCGCTGTAACATGCTGCAGTAAGAGTCTGTTGCAAGAGAAACAGGTAATTTTGGTAGATATTATGGGCTCTAGTGCTGTGACATGTTGTAGGCTATAGTAGACTAGTACAAAATTGTTGCACCAAAAACAGGTCGTTAGTGGCACGCGAAATCTAGAGGTCACAATACGGCAATTGTTCGGATAATAAACAGCTGATTAAATCCCAGCACGAAATCTAGTAGTCAGGTTATTGAACTTGAACTTGTAATAATAATTACTAGTAGTTCTGTGAACAGTAGACCTCACGCAGTTTTCTCATCCATAATTATCTGTGTCACCTGTACACTGGCTTCTCCAGACATCTGTGTAATGCATGCAATGAATAAACCACATCTGATTGATTATGAATCATTTTATAGTCTGATTAATCCTATCTTCAGAGTGGATGATTTATATAGTGAATATAGGGGCACCGAGATTCGCTCGTCATTTTTATTTATTGATAAACAGAGCACAATTCTTTAAAATGATCGTGTTTATATTTTAGAACTGGCTGTACGTCAGCTTATGAATTTCGGGGATGAGATATTTTGATTTTCCACAGACACACTGTTTTATTATCCACAGACAACTTTTTTATTAAAATTTCTAGATTTCTCGCGAGATACGGTAAGCTAATTGATCTCCCACACAGATCTTCTGTTATCGACAGACGACGAAATTATCAGCTGTTTTTCCAAGGATGAATTATCCTTTTAATGTCGTTCAGCAAGTTTTCCCAGGGATGAGACCTAGTGCAATCGAATTTTTATATCATAGACCTACTACGTTCCAAAATTCGTGAAAATCGTTAGAGCCGTTTTCGAGATCCGAGGACATAAATAACCAAATATAAATGAATATAAATAACCAAATATAAAAATAATATATACAGATATAAATAAATTGCTCGCTTAATATAATAAGATATCGGAATATGAAGGAAATTCCTTTTCCTTTTATATTATCTTTAAAATACAACATTTAAAAATACATTGTGTATACATCGACGCGCAGTTAAAAAGGAATATTCCTGCCAAATCTCATATAAATTTCTATCAACGCGTTTGGCCGTAATTGCGTTACATACATACATACATGCATACAGACAGACAAAAGAATATCCGAGTTAAAACATAGACCTCACTACGTTCAGTCAATAATTATTGTTATAGTGAGGTCCACGTTATAATGCCAGTACTTGATTAACACTGGCGTTGTTAACCTTGTCTATCATTCGACAAAGCAGATGACGTTATCCTCTAAAAGGAAAAAATACTCTAGAGTAATATTCAATGTCTGATGATATGAAAGCTATATCATCCATGTAGAATAACCTAAAATGATTACAAACTGAGTTAAGTCCGCGTACCGTAGCTTTGCATCCGTGACTTTGAAACCGCATACAGGCAAAGTATGGTACGCGGGGTGATATTCCTACTTTTCAATAAGCATACGCTCCTGAGTACCTAGATCCCTGGATGGAGAAAGCTACCTACAGATGTTCGATGTTTTTGAACGGGTAGTATTGTAGCCTGGTTGCTCTCTGTTGATCAAAGCTACAGGACCCGGAAAATTTAGGGAAAATGTACAGGGATAATTCAGATTAATCACTAAACTGTGTTACAAAGAAAATTTAGATGAATCACTATTTTGGTCGAAAATAAAAAGCTACAAAGGCATTTGATTGACCATATAGGTCATCCATTGTTATTTGATTATTTGCTACGCATTTCCAATAATATGATACTTCCGTTTATCACATGCCAGGCCACCAAGGACAATATATATTTACAATGTACACAGTATTATACAGAGGATAGAAGCCTACAACAATGGAAAGTAGGGTCCGTGATTTCACATAATTTCTCTGGAATATTCATGATTGGGGAATTAGGATGAGCAATTCTATTGTACGATTTGAAACCTGTTCAATAAGCTGTATCTATTTTACCTTCTAAAATGTTTCTCCTAATAACGATTAAAACTTTTAGGTCCGGTTTCCCAGCTCGGGATTCAGATAAGTGACTAAGTTCTAGACTAAGGCTGTACAAAGGCTAAAAATAAACTTTCTACTGATGATAGATTCCAAAGTTTTTCGATTTGTATATCATCAAGCTATCAAAATAAAAAAGTTTTCTCAGGAAAACTTTTTTTCTGATCATCACTTTTTGAGATATGAGCGCCTGAAGTTTGAATTTTTGGGACAGAACATTTCAAATTCAGTAAGAGATAAATCCATGAGATTCAGAGGATGGGATTCTTCATGGTATTGTTCATCTAGTAGAACAAAAATTTTCTGAAAATATCAATTTTTAAGATAGTTATTCAATTTACTAAAAATAACCAAAAATAACTTTTAGATGAGTTATTTTTGGTAAATTGAATAACTTTTTCAAAAATAGATATTTTCAGAAAATTTTTGTTTTACTAGATCAACAATACAATGAAGAATACACTGAATCTCATGGATTCACCTTACAGAATTTGAAATGTTCTTTCCCAAAACCTCAAACTTCAAGCGCTCATTATCTCAAAAAGTAATGATCGAAAAAAAATGTTTTCCTGAGAAAACTTTTCCATTTTGATAGCTTGATGGTATAAAAATCGAATAACTTTGAAAAATATCACGAGTAGAAAGTTTATTTTTAGCCTTTGCACAGCCTTAAACAGCTGGAGTCAGAAAATTGGCTTTCCAAAACGGGGCGTAGTAGCAGTAAATAGTTGCAGCAAAATTAATCTTAATTTTCTCATTTTTATAATTGGAAACGTTTTTCCTTGACGAAATGAAACATTCCTGAATAATTTGGAATAGCTGAAACTTTACACTATTTTCTCTTTATTTTATTTGGTGTTCAATTCTCTAGTTTTTCGAACTTTAATTTAAACATGGGCTGTCACTACGCCACTTTTCGGAAAGCCAATTTTCTTACTCTAGCTGTTAAGTCTAGAACTTAGCTAAATCCCGAGTTCGGAAGCCGGCCCTTAAAAGTTTTGTAGAGTGAATATTCATTTAACGTGACCGACTCAACTGTTTTGTTGTAGGCTATACTGCACCGACTTATTCGCCGATCTGAGATTTAGAATTATTTTTATTATAATACAAAACCGTTTGTTTTAATTCTTTTTTGTGTCACATGGGTGGAGCATCATTAACAAGAGACAAGGTGAATGTTTTCTTTGTTTATTTACAAGAGCCAAGCAGCCAAATTGACATTGAATGGAGCAGTCAAAGCTTGAAAAAACATTTGGAAAATTTCCAATTGGGACATTGCTTTGTTAAGAGCTTAGCTTATAGCAATGACAGTCATCAGTCTTCTCTAGCATCATCATCATCTTCTACTTCTTCTTCTTCTTCTTCTCCTACTTCTTCTTCTTCTTCTCCTACTTCTTCTTCTTCTTCTTCTTCTTCTTCTTCTTCTTCTTCTTCTTCTTCTTCTTCTTCTTCTTCTTCGTTTCCTCTTTCTCCTGTCTTCACCTTCAGTCTTCTCCTTTTCCTGTCTTTTTCTTCTTCTCCTTTCTTCTTCTTCAGCTTCTCCTCCTTCAGTCTTTTCCTTCTCCTGTATTCTTCTTCTTCACATGTACTCTTCTTCTTCTTTTTTCTTCTCATTTCATCTTCTTCTCATGTCTCCATCATCATTTTTTTTCTTCATCTTCTTCTTCTTCATCTTCGTCATCAATCATGATCGAAAAGATTATTATCATGATACTGCATGCATGTAATTAATAATCAGATGAGGTTTCAAGGTCGCTGAATATTTTTATTTCTATTTATTTGTGCAGTAGACTCACGTAGTGATATTAATATCTGTGAATCTGTCAGCAGACCCTGTAAATAACATCAAAGCTTTCCATACAACTAATGCTGACAAATTCAAGTGAATATAATTTTATAGCAGCGTAGTTTCAAATACAAATAATACACGTGGCTTTGTTAGTAAACAAGGAAACGATGCTATAATAGTTCGTCATCACGATTATTTTATTGTGCTGTGTTTGCGGTTTTACACTATTTTTCAGACTCCTTTCCCAGCTCTGCAACGTTGACAGATCGTTTAATAACAATGTAGACATATAATTACCAACTAACGAAGTGTTCTATATCAATAATATTATGGTAAATGTATTAATTTTATCACTGAAAAGTATATTTTCTTGATGATTATTTTATTGTGCTGTGTATGCGGTTTTTAACTATTTTGCAGACTCCTTTTCCATCTCTGCAACGTTGCCAGATCGTTTAATAACAATGTAGACATATCATTTTATCAACTAACAAATTGTTTTATATCAATTATGGTAAATGTATCAATTTAATCAGTGAAAAGTATATTTTCTTGACGAATAAAATATAAAATGTATCTTTTCAAACAAACATGAAAAGTTATCATCAATTTTACCGGTATAAGAAATAATAATTATTATTAAACGAAAATCCAAATCAAATGCTGTAAACCACCCCGAAGACTTCTGCTACTGCAAATATTGACAACAGGGTAAACAGCCATATGGAAATTCGATGATCGCTACTATTCAAAAATTATTTGCTGGCCCATGAATCGAACCCGGTACCTCCTAATTACCGGTCAAGAATGCTTACCCTCTTATCCTCCGAAGTCTTCGGGGTGATTTACAGCATTTAATTTGGATTTCCGTTCAACAATAATATTATTAATTCATTAGCATTTGAATAAATTCAATTTCTCAGTAATTTCCATCGGTACCAGATAATCCTTTATAGGAGGCAGTGACAAGGCAGAGAATCGGCAACGCTGTACTCCTATCTTTCGCCACTGTCATTATAACGTGGACCTCTCTATAGTGGCGGAGTTGTAATAAGTTTTGAAATTAATGGGTAGGTCCACAGTAATGAAGCAGGTATTGAAAATATTGAAAGCTTCTTCTAGTTTATGGGTACTGTTGAAAAACATTAATAAATTATGAAATTTAGTCTACTACCAACACAATATTTATTGAGCTTTAAATATCTAGTAGGCATTCTGAATAACTGTAAAGTATTGTACCAAGTAAATCTCCACATTTAAATATAGTGAGGTCCACATTATAATGGCAGTGTACGATTGACAATACTGTTGCTGTCCTTTTCTATCATACAACAAAACATATAGCACTATCTCTCTCTCGCTTTGCAATGTTGTCTATTTGCCAGAATATTTTATATTTACTTTTGACAGTGATTGTACATAACTGAACAAACCATATTCTCAGCCGCCATTTTTTTTCTTCATTCTATCAAAATACTTGAGTACACAAGTCGAATAATTGATTTAAATGTATTTTTGAAACAATGAAATAATTTTTAAACTTTACCTTATGAGAAACACAAATTAAAATACCTGAAATGACATTTTAAAAGGAGATAACTAACCATCCTAGACTTCATCCATGCTTAAGTTAGCCTACCCGTATAGGTTAGACCTACTCGTACCGGTATAAATAATATTGAAAAGTTATTTCAGAATTTTTCCATTGAAATTACTTATTTTTAAATGGGATTTCTATTTTTCTATTATTTTCAAAGGAAATTGGAATAAAATAACTCCATTTCTGTTGTTTTGAGATTCAGATTGTTGTATCACAGCTTTTTAAATTAGCCGCCATTTCAGGTTTGTATAAAAATGAAAATCTGATCTCAGTCATGAAAGAAAATTTTTGAATCAAATTATGAAAAAATATATTTTCTTGATCAATTTGACATTGAATTGATTATTTTATCAAGGAAATGATAATTAATATTAGATCAAATTAAATGGGATGAATTGAGTAACAGCTATGTACAGTCAGTGGCGAAATGGAGAGACTTGGCAACGCTTTTCTCCTATCTTTTTTCACTGCCATTATAACGTGGACCTCACTATAGCAAAGCCACCTTTAGTGAGGTCCATGTTATACATCAATAAACCTGTATGAGCTACCTTCTATAGTAGGCATTGACAAGACAGAGGATCGGCAATGTTGTTCTCCTATCTTTCTCCACTGACATTACAACGTGGACCTCACCATAATTTGTGATATAAGAGACTCTGCTGAGTCTCATAAATTCAACTGAATATATCCGAAAAACAAACAGGCTAGGAAATAAGTATTTAAATATCGAGTAGGTACTAGAATATTTTATAAGTACGGTATTCAATATTTACTGCAGAGCATTATAACATGTAAATTTCCACATTCCACTACTCAAGCTACCTAGTTCGTGATATGATAAGAAACACAGCCGAGTCACATAAATTCAACGGAATATTTTTGAAGTAAAAAACTGGTTAGAAAATAACTTAGTAAACCATAATTGGTCGCTATTCAACTTTCTTTCTACAAGAGATTGACATCTCAAGGACGTTAACTTGCACTTTACTACCGTTGAATTAACTTTAAACTGTCAGCATTTTTAAAATGGAAAGCACTGATGTTATTTATAAGAAGTCCTAACAGAGTTAAGAGTTACCATATTATTAGTGTCTTCCAAATAAGTAGTTGAAAACAATTTCAAGTTTAGTTGATTTGGAAGTTTTGAATCGAGATCAGGGTCGGCCATTCACATCGCACTGGATTCGGTCGTTGATTTAACGAGCCAGTTTAATCAACTGTTTTGGTTAACAACGTCTCAACTACTATTTTCAACTGTTGCCTCTAGTATTGATTGGATCAACTGTTTCGATTATCAACGTTTCAACTACTATTTTCACCAGCTGTCTCTTGTTCTTGTCTTAAGGATGAACCTTGAACCATGTTCAACGAGAAATTTATTTTCAATTTTTATCAGAAATGCGTTTAATTGGAATGAGTGAAATTCAATTGTAAAGGTGCGTACAGATTACGCGCCGCGAGCATGAGAAATTCACTTTTAATCAGCTGACTATATCTGTATTTTTACAGAAACGGTAAGATATAGATATAAAAAGCTTGGCATCAGCTGATTAAAAGTGAATTGCTCATGTTCGCGGCGCGTAAATCTGTACGCACCTTTACAATTGAATTTCACTCATTCCAATTAAACGCATTACTGATAAAAATTGAAAGGTGATTTCTTGTTTAACATGGTTGTTGGTCATTCTTCTTTTTTATCTGATTCAACTAATCTTTTCTATTGTGTGCAAAGCAGTTGATTGTCTAATGTATCATGTCAAAATTTATGTCATACTGATAAACTAACACATTATTTTGTAAGAAAAACTGAATTAGAGGTTTTGTTAACGTCAATCTCAGTTAAACAAGTTAACAACTGCTGGACAATGATTGATTTCACAAAGAACATTTTTTAACATCTTCATAATTTTCGTTGACTAAAACCAGTGACAAGCAATATAGCTTATGCTTATCCTTTCTGTATGCTAAAACCATGGCCACCTCTAATACCATTATTAGAGGTGGCTATGCTCATACTTGTCAACGTTAAAACCAACCAGTTAAATCACGTTGACGCTTGAAACGCCAACAACCCAGCACTGCATTGAATGAATCAGAAGCTGAGAGAAATCCGAAACAAAAATAGAAATCTGAAGATTTTACCACTCTTCCTCCTCTGAAAATATCCCTCCGCGGCCAGAAACGCGTCCTTTCCATGAGAACATTCTAGGAGTTAATTTTAGATTATGGAGGGCATCAACATAAAGATGGAGTTGAAGCTCTGTTACGGAAGTTATCCACACAAAATGATCTCCAAGGTCTTCTAGTTGATTTCTCAAGGGTTGAAGCATTGAAAGTTGGAAAATTGTGATCAGAAGAGCATACTAACATTTTTTTTGTGTAGTTGAGAGGTTGATATTGTGGTAATTATTCATATTAAATAAGAAGACAAAGAAATTGTCGAAAAACACAGATTTATTGAAAGTTAGAAAGACCGGTTTCGGTTGTTACATCATTGTGAATCTCTGATAAACCTCTCTGATAGAAAAGTTTATCAGACAATGGTGTAAACAACCGAATCCGGTCTTTCTAACTTTCAATAAATCTGAGGTTTTTTACAATTTCTTAATCTTCTTATTTGATACTAACAAATATTAAAAATTGTTCCTGTACACATAATTTTATTTTATCCTATTTATTTTATTTATTTATTCATGGAGACAGCAGGTAAAAACCCATTTTGTCACCACCTTCACACTATACAATAATTTCCAACATAATACAATTTTCAATAAAAAGAAGATAGAAAATATGAGAAAGTAATAAATTATAAAAAATGCTTATTATAAAATTATGAGAATGAAATAAGACGAAAAATAGAAGAAATATACAGTCGTATATAGAATAATAAAAATACAGTAACTGAATTCAATAAGAAAAAAATGCACACATACCTTTGTAAACTGTGATCATTACTAGTATATGGACAAGAGGAAAAAAAGTGTCTGTGTAATGAGTGATATTTCAAATTCTTATTGTTGTCAAAAAAATTGAGAAGATCTCAATAGTTGAATTTGTCATTTAAACATTATCTCAATCTGCCACCAATAGAAACCAATCAAATAGGATATCAATAAATATACATTGTCTCAAATCAGCCCTTAACAAAATGATTCAAACTTCTTGTCTCTCAAAATAAAATATCTTAAGGCCATAATATGCACCAATTTTCAATGCTAATCTACAATAATTGCATATAGGCATAGTGGTATAATTATTATATAGTGAGGTCCACGTTATAATAACAGTATTTCATTAACATTGGTGTTGCTATCCTCATCTATCATTCAACAAACCAGACAGCGTTGTTCTTTTTTCTAGCTACACAGCGTTCCCAAATCGTTTTTCATCAATGTAAAATATATAATTAACATAATATTCAATCTCATTAATGGAAATTTATCATTTAGTCATTGTAAAATATATTATTTTCCTGACGAATAAAATATAATTGATTATTTTTAAGAATAATGAACAGTGTTGATATTACATCACGTATGACCCAGTGGCAAGGCAGAGAACCGGCAACGGTGTTCTCTTATCTTTCTTCATTGCCATCATAACGTGGACCTCAAAAAACTTCTTTTAAACCGATATGGTGCAAAAATATGGGCCTTAGAAATCGAGATCCAAGGAACATGCTCATATCTTTACAACACAGAATGTTAAAGCTACGTTTACACCAAAGTTATTAACAAAATGTTAATAACTTAATCCTTATAGATTTTATTAGATTGAACGGAACTTGACAAACACATATGTTCATCATGTCTATTATAAGTTATAATCAATCTAATAGAATCTATCCTATTATACTGTATTAAGCGAGCAGTTTCTGTATATCCGTTTATATTTTTATATCTGGTTATCTGTTCAACGGATCTCAAAAACGATTTTCACGAAATTAGGACATAGTAGGTTTATGATATAAAAATTCTATTGCACTAGGTCTTAGCCTTGGGAAAACTCCCTGAACGACATAAGAAGGATAATTCATCCTTGAATGAAACAGCTGAGACTTTCGTCGTCTGTGGATAGTAAAAAGTGACCGAGTGATTCTGTGAAAAATCAAAATATCACATCCCCGAAATTCATAAGCTGACGTATAGCTAGCTGTAGAATATAAAGACGATCATTTTAGAGAATTGTATTCTGTTTTTCATTAAATAAAACTAACGAGCGAAGCTCGGTGCCCCGATATTAAGGATTAAGTTATTAACATTTTGTTGATAACTTTGGTGTAAACTCAGTTTAAGAAAACAGCTCAAAAAATGATAATTCTCGGATCTTATGATGTTAAAAAAATTGTTACCTCTCATGTCAAAACAGTCAGGGAAACAGCCACACCCTCCCAAGAGTAGAAAGGTCTAGTTTTTAATTACATTCCGAGGCATTTGAATACATGACCCGTTCCAATCATCCCAACGATTATTCAAATTGCATCACGCGATCTTGCTTGTTGTTCAGAAATGAAAGCCGAATGAAAATGTTTTTCATTGACGGATGTTTACAATGAAAACAGAATTCTGTTTAAATTCTTCGTAGGTAGGATAAAATTGATGTTCAATTTTCCTTTATTGGTTCACTTTAAACTGACAGCATTAGATAAACGATGATCATGAATGGTACTTATAAGGAATGCTGACATCTTGAGAGAATATCAAACTATAGTGAGGTCCACGTTATAATGGCAATGTTTGATGAACATTGGTGTTGCTATCCTTGTCTATCATTCGACAAAGCAGATAACGCTATCCTTTTCTAGCTACACTTGTATCTAGTCGGATTCATTGACTAGTGTGAATTGATGTTTAATTTTCTTCTAGGAAAATTGAACAGCCGATACATAAAATTAACCGGAAAACCTGGCCTAACTGTTTGGTGAATGTATGACGAAATATCTTGTTTGTTGCAAGTTCATGAATGTGGAATAAAAAATAATTTTTCTTAGAATATTGGTGAAGGAATTCAATCGTTAGAATCGAATAGGAACTTGTTGACATTGATAGAGAGTTTACTATTGAAGTAAATGAATTCTTTCTCATTGCCAGATGTGATAGCATCAAACTGACCAAAATAATGTGTTTGTTTACGAGTGCTTTCAGGTGACTGAAGGAAAAGAGAAGAAGAAGAAGAAGAAGAAGAAGAAGAAGAAAAGAAGAAGAAGAAGAAGAAAGAAGAAGAAGAAGAAGAAGAAGGAGAAGAAGAAGAAGAAGAAGAAGAAGAAGAAGAAGAAGAAGAAGAAGAAGAAGAAGAAGACTTTTGAGAGTACAGTAATCATGAATAGGATTATAAATAAACCATCATGCTATCACCCTACTCAATAATCCATTCACATTATATGTCATATCACCTAGCTTTTCAATTAGTTTTATTCGTGTGACTTGAATTCCAACTATTCAATAACATGATAAATCACTTTCCACAATATTATTCCCAGGAATTCATTTACAAAAACGATATCTTCCAATTAATATTCCAACTCGATGAGAGCATAAAACCAAATCTATTTCCATTGATAACCCGTCAACTCTAAACAAAATAGCATTATTTTTTATCGGTAGTCTTATAATTCAAAAAGTTATTGACCTTTAAGAGTAGAATTGAATGAGCTTAAAAATTGCTTCATATCAGGAGATCCATACCAGGCAAAAAAAACATTTTCTAGTTGAAGTGCTTTTGATAACTCTGAAGATATCGGCGTTTAGGCTGGTTTTATGAGACTTTAAAAGCTGTCATAAATTTATGAAAACAGTGTTGATGATTCAAAAAGCCGTATCATTCTCACATACTTCCAAATTTATTTACGAGCACATTTAAAAGTATGCGTATTAAGTGATTCAAATGCATTGTTCGAGTAGAAGTCAATTTGAATCTAAGTAGCCTACTACGGTAGTTAAATCGTAGTATATGAAGTGGTTAAAATGTTTAATTCAAGGTCATTCATTATTCAAGAAGATATCAATTCAATTACATGGAATCTCAATTAATGAAAGGAATAAGCTTGTAAGTTATATGTAGTTGTAGCAATATATAGTTGAGACGTTAATGCAGTTGAGTAATACCAGTTTAATGAATCGTTACTTGATTTCGTAACAAACTCATTAATTACTCAGATTAGTCAGAAAAATTGCAATTACTTACAAGTCATAGCCGTTAAAAAATCGAAGATGCCTGAATGATATATTTGTTTCGAGTATGATTATCATAGTTAAAAGTATGAAAAGAATATTAATTTCTGCTGGATGAAGTTGATAATTAATGATACAGAGAAAAATTGAATGTGCTGTATATAAAAAAGGCAGTACTTATATTCTATACTGAGGTCCACGTTATAATGACAGTGTTTAATCGGCAATGGTATTGCTATCCTTGTCTGACAGTCAAAAAGCAGATATATTTCCATCTAGCTGTTAACCCTGTTGTCAATGTCTGCAGTAGCAGAAGTCTTCGGGGTGATTTACAGCATTTATTTAGGATTTTCGTTGAATGATAATTATATATTAATTGGCATTTGAATAAATTCATTCTCTATTTATTTCCATCTGTAACTGGTTGGCCGCTGTGGCTTCGTATAAAATGAGCGCTGCTATCCAGAGATTGTCAGTTTGGAGTAAGGGCAAGCATTCCTGACTGGCAATTGGGAGGTACCGGGTTTGATTCCCGGGCTGGCAACTAATTTTTGGATAGGAGTTCTCATCGAATTCCCATCTAGCTGTTAACCCTGTTGTCAATGTCTGCAGTAGCAGATGTCTTCGTGGTGATTTGCAGCATTTATTTAGGATTTTCGTTAAATAATAATAAGAATATTTCATCTCAATCATGAAATTATTGAAAAATATAATTTCTTGCTTAATAAAATATAATTGATTATTTTAAACGAGAATGAACAGTTAATATGACATGAATAAACCTGTATCAGCTACCGTCTATAGAAGGTATTGACAAGACAGAGGATCGGCAATGTTGCTCTGCTATCTTTCTCCACTGCCATTATAATGTGGAACTCACTATAGTGGAGCCTTTTATTTGAAGCCTGGATATAATTTAAATAAAAGGGAACCTCTATCTGAAACTTCGTGTTCATACTGAGTATATTTCTCTGAGGAATCTGTGTCTACAGATAATCTTCATGAGAAGTGTGTTGTTGTAGTTTAATGTCATAGACTGAATAAACTGTTTATTTAGTCTAAGCTAATGTGTTTGACAACTAGAACCACATGTCTAAAGATATTTTGTCCCTGGTTCGATTTAATCCTTTCATCAACTCCTCTTCTTCCTTCTCTTTCCTTCAATCACTGTCTCCTTTCACCTACTTCTCTTTTATTTGTCAATTTTCTCCTCTTTCATCTTCTACCTTTTCTACTTTGTGAGTATAGAGGAATGGAAATGAATGAAAATATTGAGAAATAGATTTAGGAAAGTTTATTATCTCTTGATCTTTTCTATTCAATCTTGTTGTTCTCTTTCTTCTTCTTCTTCTTCTTCTACTTCTTCTACTTCTTCTACTTCTTCTTCTTCTTCTTCTTCTCTTCTTCTTCTTCTTCTTCTCCTTCTTCTTCTTCTTTTTCTTCTTCTTCTTCTTCTACTACTACTACTAGAAGAATGGTATTCTCTCAGCTGACTCTCAAAAGTATGGCAGAAATTGTTTTTCAATCAATTTAATAGGAATATTTCGAATTTTCTTCATCAAGTTTCGTGTTGTAAGCACTAAGTAGCTGGTGGGCTGTCCACTGGAACCGATTTCGTCCGAACTAGCATCGGCCGAAAACTACCGAACTCGTCCGAACGATCCCCCAACAAAGAAAGCTATAGATATGCTCGTCGATTGCAACAGGTTCATACGTCCGTGCACGGCCGATCAAGTTTTCTAACCGAATTGAATGGGATTTTCCGGCTCTATCCGGCTGAGACAACATCATCCTAGCCTCAAAAATATTTCACAGTCTTGTCTGTTTTTGTTTTTTGATCTTGTTCTGTTCTACAATGTAAGTTGATAAGTTTACAACTTTAGTTGATAAGTTTGGTTCAAGAGCATGTTCCATCGTGGGATATGCGAGACAAAAGATATCATCGTCGTGATGTTCAAAGGAATCTGTAGACAAAGATTACCGGTACTGAACAAATAGGATCTGAAGGTAAGATTATTGTAATGAATAACTAATTTAGTGGATATTTGTTTATTCAGTTTTCAAAATCCCAATACAGTATAATCATTGTTTATGAAAAATTATGGTGGCTATGATAGTAGTTAATTCAATATTTATCCAATATTCAATAGTTCAGCCAACTACTAAACTGGACTGACGTAAACGGTTCCAATGGACGACTATATTCGGCCGAATTAACGGCCGGCAGATTCGTCCGATCCAACGGCCGAACGGATCGGTTGAATACGGTTCCAGTGGACGGCTACCCTAAGCTGCATTTACAACAAAGTTGTTAACAAAATGTTTATTTTTTTCGTCCACCAAGATTAGATTGAATGGAACTTGACAAACACATAATTATGTTCATCATGTGTATGTATGATAAGTTATGTTCAATCTAATATAATCTATAAGGGAAAATAAAATTTTTGTTAATAACTTTGGTGTAAACGCAGCTCAAGTCTATATTAAAATCTTCATTTTTACTTTCCTTGCCTATTACCATAGGTAAGGAAAGTATTGCTTTCCGAAAAAAATTAAGGTACCCCAATTTGTAAATTTCTATACGTTTCAAGTTCCCTGAGTCCAAAAAAGTGATTTTTGGGTATTGGTCTGTATGTATGTATGTATGTGTGTGTATGTATGTTTGTGTGTATGTGTGTGTGTGTGTGTGTGTGTGTGTGTGTGTGTGTGTGTGTGTGTGTGTGTGTGTGTGTGTGTGTGTGTGTGTGTGTGTGTGTGTGTGTGTGTATGAGTGTATGTGCGTCTGTGTACACGATATCTCATCTCCCAATCAACGGAATGACTTGAAATTTGGAACTTAAGGTCCTTACACTGTAAGGATCCGACACGAACAGTTTCGATCAAATGCAATTAAAGATGGCGGCTAAAATGGCGAAAATGTTGTCAAAAACTGGGTTTTCGCGATTTTCTCGAAAATGGCTCAAACTATTTTGATCAAATTCATACCTAAAATAGTCATTGATAAGCTCCATCAACTGCCACAAGTCTCATATCTGTAAAAATTTCAAGGAGCTCCGCCACATCAATGCAAAGTGTGATTTTAGATTCCCGATTATCAGGCTTCAGATACAATTTAAACAAAAAATTTCAAGTGGAAAAGATTGTGCATAAAAATCTCTACAATTAATGTTCAGTGACATTTTCACCTAAAATTGGAAATAAATAAGCTTGAAATTCGAGAAAATGTATTTATCCAATAAAGCAAACTGTTAGCAACTGTTGATTCTATTAAATCATTCACTATGAAGAGATAGCAGACCTCGTATGTCTCGAGCGTTTTTGTCCTGTCAAAAGCTGGCTCAGAACTTTGTTTATAAATAGACTTGAGATGCGCGGGAACACTAGCGTCAGGTGATTAACTTTCATAACGGCAAGGGAAGTTGTGTGAGTGCGCCACACCAGATTTTTCTGAATGATATGAGAATGAACATCTTCTACAGCACGTGTGGAGTAAGTGAGTCTTAATGTCACACATTACCATTAGGAATTTAACACCAAACTTCTAAAATTAGGAGAGCAACACTGTATCTCTATTACGTGTAATAGTCCAACCTTGACAATAATACTGTCTTTTGTTTCAAACGCTTATGAATGAAAGAGATATCTTTGTAGGTAACTAGATAACAATACAACCACAAGACCAGGTAGGTAACAATAGAACCACAGACTACAGAGTGTTTAGAGAGAGACACATCCTCGGAGATATGTGCAAATTTGAAGTTCATCCATTGAAGAGAAATTATTAAATCTTTTCAATTCAATATCAAATAACAATAACAATAAGTACGAGCTACTCTACAGCCAGTTGGTTGGAAATATGATAGAATTTAACCGCCGTTAAATGATTTATGTATAGTGAGGTCCACGTTATAATGGTAGTGTTTGATTAGAAATGGTATTGCTATCTTTGTCTATCATTCAACAAAGCGGATATCGCTATCTTTTTCTTGCTTTGCTCTTTAGCCAGATCGTCTTTTAACAATGTAGAATTAATAATCAATTAACAAAATATTTCATCTTAATTATGAAAATTCATTATGAATTTATTGAAAAATATAATTTCTTGCTCAAGAAAATATAATTGATTATTTTAAACGCGAATGAACAGTTAATATTACATCAATAAACCTGTATCAGCTACCGTCTATAAAAGGCATTTGGCAACGTTGTTCTGCTATCTTTCTCCACTCCCATTATAACGTGCACCTCACTATAACGTTAACAATGACAGAACAAATTAAAGAATTGACGAAAATGCGAAGACGGTCTTCTACGTAGGTTTAATTCAAATGTATATTCTGCAACTCGAATTTTATTAATGACTAATAAAAGAACATTACTAATCTCCACAATGGCTGATATGCAATTTCGATCACGCTGAAAATACTATGTCTGCCTCTACTTAATCTGTGAGTAGAGTCTACTATGAGTTCTATTGTTAAAACTACATTGTAAAGAGTGGAATGCTTTATCTCAGCTTTAAAGAGCTTAAATGGAGTGTTTTCAAAGTACACACTGTAATTTACGATAGTTAAAGCTACTGCGGTAGTTTATGTGAATGAATACCTTGTAACTTTTATCGCAATCTAGGATTCTAGGAGAGGTATATTGTCTTCTATGTTAAGATAGTTGAAACATAGTAATTTTCTCTAATAATGAAGTTTTTTATTCTATTGAACTACTGCAGTGTTTAACTGCTTTAGTGAGGCCCACGCTATAATGAAAGTGGAGAAAGATAGGAGAACAACGTTGCCGATCCTCTGTCTTGTCAATGCCTTCTTATGGACGGTAGCTGATACAGGTTTATTGATGTAATATTAACTGTTCATTGTCGTTTAAAATAATCTATATAATTATATATAAAAGCGAAATAGCACTCACTCACTGACTGACTGACTGACTCACTCACTCACTCGCAGAACTAAAAATCTACCGGAGAAAAACCTTCAAATTTGGTAGTTATGTTCAGTTGGCCCTTTAGAAAAATTTCCAAAGATACGCCCAAAATATGCGTTTTTCCAGCGTTTTTTTGCTTTTTCTCAGATTTATCGAGAAAAAATGAACAGAAAATGTTCAAATTTAGTACAGAAGCTCAGCTAGGGTGTGATAATGTTGTGTTAGAAGGAATTTTCAATAACGTCAAAGATACGCCCAAAATTAGCGTTTTTCCAGCGTTTTCTCAGTTCTTTCATCAAGTAATAGACAGAAAATTTCAAATTTGGTACAGAGGTTTAGCTAGGGTCTAAAAATTTTGTGATGAGGTGACTTTAATGTTTCATCGAAGATACGCCCAAAATCAGCATTTTCCCAACGTTTTTCTCAGCTTTTCTGCGTATTCTCAGTACTTCGACTTTCTGATGGAATGAAGCATGCTCAAATGAAAAATGCAGGCGAGCGAAGCGAGGACGATCCATTCGGTTATCCAGAGGGCGGAGCCCCCTGGCTAGACGGATATGGCGAGCGAAGCGAGCCTGAAGGCTAGTCAATTTATATTTCATTAAGCAAAAAAGTATTTTTCAATACTTTCATAATGAGTTTTCATAATTAAGATGAAATATTCTGTTAATTAATCAATTATTCTACATTTTTAAAAGACGATCTGGCAACAGAGCAAAGCGAGAAAGAGATAGCGCTATCCGCTCTGTTGAATGATAGACAAGGATAGCAATACCATTGCTAATTAAACAATGCCATTATAACGTGGACCTCACTATAGTAAAGCTCTAAAGTAGTAAAAACCTATTTATTCCTCAAGTGATATTTTCTTCATATTTTTATTGTAAGCATTGTTTGTGATAATCCTTTATGTGATTTATGCTGAATGCTGACTGTTTATAATGAATCTCACTATAGCTGAGCAGTTGTAGGAAAGAAAAATGATAATTTATTGTTTCAATTTGACTTGTTAAAATGCAATCAACTTGGTTGGAATGCCTCTTTGTTGAATTTATGTTGATAGCTTCAACAATGTTGATTAAAGTAGCAGAGTTGTTTTTGTTCTCTGCAACAGCTGTTATCAGCTGGCTGAGTTGATGTTGAGCTAAATAAAACAGTTGATACAAAGTCATTCAATAGACACTAGTGCCGGTTGCACAAAAGTTAATACAAAGACATTTAATAGACACTAGTGCCGGTTGCACAAAAGCCGGTTAAATTTTAATCGTGATTAATTCCACGAGAACCAATCAGAGAAGCCGTCTTATCAAAAAGTCCTTCTCTGATTGGGTTCCGTGAAATTAACAGCGGTTTAAATTTAACCGGCTTTTGTGCAACCGGGCGTTAATATTTGTTTCTAGTTGTGAATTGAGGGAAGTTAGTAGCTCAAGCAACAAGAATAGTATATAGAAATAGAATAGAATAATATTTCGAATAGAATAGTATATAGTATATAGTACATAGTGTATAGTGTATAGTATATAGTACATAGTACTATCCTTGGTCAAGCAAGTCACACTGCAATAAGTGAGTGTAATCTTCTATATATATAAAAGCGAAATGGCACTCACTCACTGACTGACTGATTGACTCACTCACTCACTCACTCACTCACTCGCTCACTCGCAGAACTAAAAATCTACCGGACCAAAAACGTTCAAATTTTGTAAGTATGTTCAGTTGGCGAGTTGGCCCTTTAGACGGGCACTAAGAAATCTTTTGGCGATATTTTTACTCTAAGGGTGGTTTTTAAGGGTTTAAGGTTCTTTTAGCATGCATATTCTTCTTATTCCAATATCTTAAAATTATAATTTATTGAAATGTCCATAGCATATGTTAATATAGAACTATAATCTAGAGAGAGTACCTCTTCGAAACAGTTGTTCTGGTAACTAAATTAAATTTTGTCAGGTTGGCATTAACCTAAGTTGACTTTGTTAGGTTGGCACCAAGTTGAAGATTGAAATGCATTTATCCAGGACCTCCTAAATACCAATTTATCCAGTTAGCCAAAATTAGCGTTTTCTCAGCTTTTCTGCGTTTCCTCACCTTTTCCAATAATTGATGGAAATATATTACAAAAAAATTCAGTACACAGGTTTAGCTGAGGTGGAAGAATTTTGTTCGCCAAAGATACGCCGATATAGTAACAGGTGTATTTCGAGATCAAATTGACATAATACGTTCAAATTCGGTACAGAGGTTCCGCTGAGGTCTACATGCAGGCGAGCGAAGCGAGCCCGCTGATCTCAATTTTGGACGATCCAGTCGGGGGTCCAGGGGGCGGAGCCCCCTGGCTAGACGGATACGGCGAGCGAAGCGAGCCTAACGGCTATTTATTAATATTTTGAGCCACTATAGTGTGAAGCTCACACTATTATAATAGGCCTACTAATAGTGTTTAATTTGAGCTAATATTTGAGATATCAATAACACTGATACTAGAATAATCTAGGCAATAGTGTAATATTATGTTAGTGACAAAATAAACAAATGAATTTTGTTTGATATTTTGAAAGTAAAGTGTGATTTTACTACTGAATCGACATGTGTAATGGACTAATCTGATAGTAATAGAACTGATAATAGAATGATATTGTTCCTCTATATGTGGCAATACTATAACATTTTCTTAATCCTATACTATTAAACGAGCAACTTCTGTTTATATGTTTAAATGTTTGTATTTCACCGGATCTCGAAAACGGCTCTAACGATTCTCACGAAATTCAGAACATAGTAGGTTTATAATATAAAGATTCGATTGCACTAGGTCTTATCCCTGGTAAAACTTGCTGAAGGACATTAAAAGGATAATTATTATTTATCCTTGGGAAAACAGCTGATAATGATTATTTCCTCGTCTGTTGGTGATGGAAGTGAGTGAGCGAGGTCATGTGTGTGGGACTGTGTCAAAATTATGACTCAGCTGTTGAGATTTTGTAATCATTGAATCAGGTACTTAGTGCCGGTTGCAAAAAAGCCGGGTTATTTTCAATCCTGATTAATTCCAGTAGATTCATCTTTTTGAAATGGTCTTCGCTGATTTGGTTCACATGAAGTTAATCAGGATTAAAATTGAACCGGCTTTTTTGCAACTGGGCCTTTGTGAGGGAAATTTTTGCATTCCTATGGGAATTAATATCAATTTACGGTGATCAGATATAACATTTCGTTATGAATGTTATTATAATTTCTTCTTTCGTAATAAATTTATTATGCTTTTGTACTCCAGAGCGAAGCTCGCCCCCCGATATTGACATAATAAACAGATAAATAGATGAGTTTATACTGATATTTATGTTGAAAATAAAGTGTGATGCTACTTCTAAATTATTTGGGCTAATATTTAGAATAGTAGGCCTGATAGCACTGATAATAGAATGATATTGTTATCCTATATGTGGCAAGTGACATTCAGTTAATTACACAATAAACAAATAATTGTTGTTTGATATTTCTGAAAATATGTCAGAAGCTCAGATTCGTGCTCAAATATAAACAGACCGATATTTTCCCAATGTTTACTATTGATAACACTATCCTATAGTAAGGTCCACGTTATAATGGCAGTGTTTGATTAGTAATGGTATTGCTATCCTTGTCTATCATTCAACAAAGCGGATAGCGCTATCTCATTCTCGCTTTGCTCTGTTGCCAGATCGTCTTTTAACAATGTAGAATTAGTCAACAAAATATGCCATCTTAATCATGTAAATTCATTTTGAAAGTATTGATAAATATTATTTCTTGCTTAATAAATTATGAATGATTATTTTAAACGAGAATGAACAGTTAATATTACATCAATAAACCTGTATCAGCTACTGTCTATAGAAGGCATTGACAAGACAGAGGATCAGCAGCGTTGTTCTGCTATCTTTCTCCATTGCCATTATAACGTGGACCTCACTATAAATAGACTACTATTATCGACCATTGATGCATTCATAGTTTTCCAGTCTAAATTATAAATTATAACTGTTCATCGATAATTTCAAAGGAAGTTGTAAGTTTGTAATTAGGAGCTATAATGGAATACACTTAACTACTGTCACCATTCTCTCCAATTAACACTACCGCTTAGCATTTAACTAATGGTGACAGTACGAAGTGGATTTCCCTATACAGCAAGTCATTAACTGTCAATTGCAGTTAATTGCGTTACTTTTTGACATCTAAATGGAAAATTACAGGCTTCAACTATGAGACTTTCTCAAGTGAATGATTGGCTGAAATAATAAATTATTATTCTGAAAGGGTACCTATGGTTCATGCACTGTTATGAGCTGTCAGTAAATTTCCTCTTTTCTTCTTCTTCTTCTTCTTCTTCTTCTTCTTCTTCTTCTTCTTCTTCTGCGCTTTGGATTCAGTTTTCTTCTTTTCTTCCACCTTCTCCTCCTCCTTATCCCAACTACATCTTAGTCCTTTTGTATTTCATTTTCTTTATCGCCGGTTCTTTATCATCTACTTCTCCTCCACCTACTCATGATCCCACTCTTTTTCCTGATCATCCTCATTCTCTTCCTCCTCCTCCTTCTCCTTTTCCTCCACACCTTCTTCCTTTTCATCCTACCCCCCTCCTCGCTCCTCCTGTTTTCTTCTACTTCTTTTTGTTCTTTTCATGTCTTTTTCTTTAGATTCTTCTTCTTCCGGTTTTTTTCTTCTTCTGTCTTCTTCTCCTTCTTCTTCTTCTCTTCCTTCTTCTTCATCATCTCAAGTCTTTTTTCTTCTTCTCACTTACATTCTTTTCCTCATTTATCAACTTCTTCTTCTTCTTCACGCAATTGTAAACCATCACTTCTCCTCTCACCAATTGGTTTTCTTCTCTTCTTCTTCTCCATCATCTTCATCTTCTTCTATCTTCTCCGTTATCTTCTTAGTCTTCTTTTTCTTTTCTCTTCTCCTTCAGCTGTCAGCATTGTTTGAACGGGAAGCATTGATGTTATCATAATAAATACTGACAGTTTCAAGTGAATAATAATAATTATGAACTTATTCCGGGAAAATATCCCAATAGCAATTTTCCAAATGCATTCAACAAAATTTTTCCTTTCCCCATTTTCCACTTTTTCCGCCACGTTCCAACGCTCGTCAATTTTCGCCTAAATTTGCAATCGATGCATATCGTGACCTTGACGGAGGTTGGCACTCATCATGCTCACCTGACAGCAGTGAGAATCACGTGACCAAGTGGAGTGACGTCATCATAAACTCAAGGTCACCATTAAACCACCAAGTACTTGTGTATTTCGTGAGGTGCTCATTGAGATTTCAAATACGACCAGATAAAAAGCTTGTCTCCCATACCAATCGTCTTGTAGTTGTTATCTTTTTTCAACAAGTGTTTTTCGTATATCTTCATCGCTATCTCCTCTTAATATTAGTATAGTTCTATGCGAGTTGTAATCTGAGAGTATTGAAACAATGTACCAAAAGGCAATAGAATGTATATACTCATAAAAACTCCTTATCTTATTTGTTCATACTATTCGCACATTCTATCTAAGAGAATAAGAATAGGTTAATTTATATCATCATATTTCCATCGTCTTTGATTATAATATACTTTCTGCTTTCGATTGTCATATACCGGGTGACCCAGAATAACGGCAACTTTTAAAAACGCCATAAAACAAAAGTGGGAAGAGCAAAAATGATTTTATTCAAACTAATGTAACATTCAAGACTTGCCTTTTGAGATTTATTGATAACATCTATCATTTTTTGACAATTACTTCATTAAGATGGCTTCCTCCTACATGAATACACTCTTTAAATATGTGTTGAGATTCCTGAACGAATGCCTCAACATTTCAACTGGGATATTGTTAATATTATTCTGAATTTTCTGTTATGATTCAACCACAGTTATTGGTCAAGTTATGAAAACGTTTGATTTGAGATAGCTCCACAAACAGACAGATTCATGGGACCAGGAAACGCAACAAAATCGTGAAACTACACGGTTACCCAGTATTGTTTACTCACTTGCACAGTTGCCATTAACTGCCGTGCAGTGAGGATTTCACTCACAATTTCAATTTGATCAATACTTTTTAATATCAAAAATTAAAACAAATTCAAAATGAAATTCGCAATATCCCAGATGAGATATTGCAGCGATCAATGAGGAATCGTCAACTCAGATTTCAACAATGTATTCGTTCGGGAGGAAGCCATTTAAATGAAGTAACTGTCAAAAAATGATAGATGTTATTAATTGACCGAGCGTAGTGAGGTCTAAGATTCAAGTCGACGGTTTGGCATTTCTCTTAATGTTTAATGTTTATATGTTGCACATTTACGGCGAAACGCGGTAATAGATTTTCATGAAATTTGACAGGTATGTTCCTTTTTAAATTGCGCGTCGACGTATATACAAGGTTTTTGGAAATTTTGCATTTGAAGGATAATTTAAAAGGAAAAAGGAGCCTCCTTCATACGCCAATATTAGAGTAAAAATCAGACTATAGAATTATTCATTATAAATCAGCTGACAAGTGATTACACAGATGTGCCAGTCTATTGCTGTATTTCCATAAGGTCTATAGTTTCAATCAGGTACTTGTGGATGAGAATACTGCGTTAGGTCAACTGTTCACAGAACAACTAGTAATTCTTAAATGGCAAGTCTTGAAATTTACATTAGTTTAAATAAAATCATTTTTGCCCTTCCCACTAATAATTTATGACGTTTTTGAAGGTTCCCGATATTCTGGATCACCCTTTTATTTTCTATTCATTCTTTGTCTATGATGATACCTACATAGAGCCTTGACATCTCCTCTTTTCTCACGGTACCTACCTACACTGTAGTCTACTCATATGTTATACACAATAAATACACATAAAAGCTCAACAAAAAATACATAAAAAATATAATGGACAAATGACAAGCACGTTTGACAAACGGCACATGTAGCCATAATAGATTCCAACTAAACTGCAGTCTATTTTGAACTGGAGTTTGGCCAACGTTTTCAAGATCGTGACCGTGTTACGAACTTCATTTTCTTCCGACGTATTTTATTTTTGTCCGACGTATTTCAGTGTAGACGATCGCTGTACCGAATGTAAATAAACAAACCGGCCACCATTGTTGTGGAGTCGGAATCCACCTAAAATGCTCTATAGCTTAACGATTTTCGTTCGAAACCCACCTAGAATGTTCTATTACGATCTATAGATCAACGTTTTGTTGTTATGAAGATCTTATATTAGCTTCTTCCCAATTTTTGACCAAATGTAGAGGTCTATATTGTTTTAACTCGGATTTTCTTTTGTCTGTCTGTATGTAACGCGATTACGGCCAAACGCGTTGATAGAATTCGATGAGATTTGGCAGGAATATTTCATTTTCATCTGCACGTTGATGTATACACAAGGTTTTTTTTTGAAATTTTGCATTTCAAGGATAATATGAAAAGAAAAGTAATTCCTCCATACTCTGATATCACTATATATATCTACTTTTAAGATAGGATTAATCAGACTATAGAATTATTCATATTCAATCAGCTGATCATTTATTTCATTTGCACGTCGATGTATACACAAGGTTTTTAAAATTTTGCATTTCAAGGATAATATGAAAAGAAAAGTAATTCCTCCATACTCTGATATCACTATATATATCATCTACTTTGAAGATAGGATTAATCAGACTATAGAATTATTCATAATCAATCAGCTGACCAGTGGATTACTCATTGCATGCATTACACAGATGTCTGGCCGTGTCTATTTCTATAAGGTAGGATTTCAATATTTTTTATAATTGCACACTATCAGTATCAATATTCTCACATTTGAAAAACAAATTTAATAGGTGATTGAAAATAAAATAAAAAAATGATTTAATGAACTAAATAATGCTGAAGAAATTATAATATCCTTGTTTGAAAAAAATTAAAATAGTTGAGAAATATTTTTATGAGATGGAAAGATTATCACGGAACTGGATAAATTATCATATGGGATACAAATTCAATCGTGAACTGAGTTTATAGCCATAAGTGAGTTTTTGATCTTGGAAAAAACAAATAACAGTTTCTAAGAGTTTTTATGATTCAACTGTGAATTGTGATTCAACTAGAACAGGTGACATCAGATACTTGTGGATGAGAAAACTGCGTGAGGTCTACTATTCACAGAACTACTAGTTAAATAACTTTGAAATGTTAATTGCAATTTAAACTGACTAATAATCAGTCAGTTATTGGAGATTTGTCAGATAAGGCCCGTATGCAGATACTTGGTTTAAACAGAGAAATGTCAGCTGTTCGTTTAAACCCCGTATGAAACATATTATGATAAATGCAACCATATCTACAAGAGTAAACGTGGTTTAGCATTAAACGTAGTGTTAACAGTCAGTTACAGATCAGTCCGATTACTGAAGCGAGATTTGACACTGACTTTAACAAGTAATCCTGTTATTTTTTGGACAAGAGATGTATTACTCTCAATCCTGTATTAACCTTCCGGTAGTCGCGCCCTACTCAATCACACGAGCAGTCGCGTGTTGTAATTTTTACAACAAAAAATTTTCCACGTGTTATGTACTCTGTTTACTGTCAAAACATAGTAATTAATTGTATAATTACTTCTCCCGTCTTCTTGGATTATTTTACGCCTATGAACATTTAGATGATTACCATTTCATAGCCCAATATAAGGTGCATCAAGCAAAGCCATCAATTCTGTGTTATTGGTTCGTTTACAGACCCCGTATACAGTCTTTCCCTATCTTATTCACAGTGCGAACTTATGCACTGTCGCGACTAAAGACTGAACCATTGCTCGGTTGTAACTGCAACTTAGTGCAATTGATGGGGAGAAAGTTTTGTAATGCATAGGTGACTCTTTTACTGACACCACCCCATTCAATAGATTTGTGCAGCAAAAAACTGATACTGTTGTACTTTTTACAACAGCGCGACTGCTGGAAGGTTAAATCAAGAAAGAGTATAATTTCACAGATGAAATTATTTTTCAAAGATGAACTATAGTCGAGTTTTTGATGGTTTTCTAACCAACGGTAACTGCTCTTAAAACTCTTAATAACACATAACTGTTAGTTAATGGAGCTTACCTCAACTAGTAATCTTTCTATTTAGACAAGAGATACCGCGACCAAAACCGAGATTAATGTTGACAGATAACGATGAACCAAATCCGAGGAACATTAAAGATAACGGAGCATCGATTAGGAATAATTGAGAAGTTTAGTCGACGTTTACCAGTCTATAAAATAGCAGAACGAGGTCAAGGCCACGCGATGATAGGCCTAAACGGCGTTTTACTACTAAATCGGCGTTTTACTAGCTTGTTTACCGTTTCAGATAGCTTGCGTATCAACTTTCTTTCTTGTTACGAAATATCTGGTTCTATTAAATCGGAGTTTTGGAAGAAGTCTTCATATATGTTCTTTTGGAGAACATGACTGGAATATTGATAGTAGTCTACAATGGGATTTTTGATCTTTTATTCACATTTTTCCACAGTCTGATTAAGCTACTAATGTAACCTACAGTGATAATTGATAACTGTAATTAATCCTGTTGATTCTCTCCCAATCATTAATTTTATATTGTGATTGTGAAATGTAATGACTAAGTTTTTTCATGGCTTATCAGTTATCAGTAACTTTTATTGGAGATTGAAGTACTTCAATATAGGGAATAAATTAAAGTGAAAATTTTCAATTGTGATAAAAATCCCAGAATCTCACAGGTTGTCGATTTCATTTGTGGTACTACAAATCTATCTTTGAGTGAAAATATAAAACTTCCCATGTAACTGGGTAGTAATTTAAGAGAATTGATCATAAGAAGTGAACTAGTGAGTAATAATTGTAGAGAATTTAGGCCTATCATAAGAAGTGAAATCTCCAAACGTAACAAATGTAAGATTAATTCATGAACTCATTGCGTATTATAATGTTAGAGTGAAGTTTCCATATTGAGAATTCGAAACATTTTCTTTCCCCAGCTATTCTCAGACTAATTATTTGCAATTATTTTCACTGAGATTCTTAATCAGATTTGTATACCATAGATTGGACACTCAGTGATAAACTGTACCTACATTTTATGATTGTTCAGTGCCTATATTTTCATTAAACAAAATATTATAAGGGTGGGAAGTTATAAAGGGATGATTGATGAACAGGAAATACAATCGTAACACAACTGACTCAGTAATGAACTGTACCTCCATTTTATGATTGTTCAGTACCTATTGTTTCATTAAACAAAATATTATAAGGGTGGAAAGTTATAAAGGGATGATTGATGAGCAGGGTAACAACTGATATAGAATGATAACAATGTTGAAAATTATATTGAGGGTTCCAATAGGGCTCTAATTTTATTTTTGAGGGTGGAAAGCTGTGATGTGTTCAATTGTATTCTGATTTTTTTCAAGTCAATAATCAATCTGATCGAATATTTGTTTTGAAAAATCTGACACATCTGAAAATGATTCAAAGAAATACTATTTCCCTTCCAGTATTCAAATTCTATATAGGCTACTACTACTCCAATATCTTCTCTCTTTGCTCATATACTCCTCTAATCCTCCTCCATACTAAATTATCTAATACTATCAATGATATTATATCTCATCCATACTATAATCCTATACTATTCGACTCCAATTTACTACGTCAATGAGTAAGAACTACGGTAGGCTATGACTCTGTCGAAAATTTTAAAAATCTCTATTGACAATCTATATACAGATTTGTTTTGGAAAACAAGCTGGATCATATTATTCGCAAAAACACTCAGGTACCTTCATTGACAATCTATATAATAGATTTGTTTTGGAAAAGAGAGAGGAATATAGCAAAAACTCAGATTTATCATATTCACGAAAATACTGAGAAAATTTTACATCAAATACTCATGATTATGCATAAAACGATTCTGATACAGAGAGTCTTTATGAATACAGGAGTGAGGAAAACAAGCTATAATAGATTTTTGTTTTGGAAAAGCATCAGGAATCTAGTCAAAAATTCAGATAAGCTAAATCTTATTCACGAAATACTCAAACGATTTTACATAAAATACTCAAAATATTTCACATAAAATACTCATACGATTCTATATAAAATACTGAAACGCTTTTGCATACAACACTCAAACGATACTAGACAAAATCCTCATGATTCTAAGCTACTT
The DNA here is from genome assembly GCF_014356525.2 of Nilaparvata lugens. Lineage (NCBI taxonomy): Eukaryota > Metazoa > Arthropoda > Insecta > Hemiptera > Delphacidae > Nilaparvata > Nilaparvata lugens. Next base: position 10,414,636 of record NC_052509.1, on the reverse strand, counting down.
AAAATACTCATGGTTTTGCATAAAATAATCAAACGATTCTGATAGTATGAACACAGGAGTGAGGGAAACAAACTATAATCGCTTTTTGTTTCGGAAAAGTATCAAGAAGTAGCCATAAACTCAGATGAATCTTATTAACGAAAATACTCAAACGATACTAGATAAAATCCTCATGATTCTAGGCTACTTAAAATACTCATGATTTTGCATAAAATACTCAAACGATACTACATAAGATCCTCATGATTCTAGGCTACTTAAATACTTATAATTTTGCATAAAATACTCAAAATATTTCACATAAAATACTCATGATCCAAGGATATATAGAATACTCAAACGATTCTATATAAAATACTCAAACGATTTTACATCAAAACTCATGATTATCATTCACCTAAAATACTCAAACAATAATTCCAGTGTGAAAACAATAGTGAGGTTAACGAAAGATCTACATTGTCAGCTACATTTTAGTCAGTGATAAGATAGCGAGGATGACTTACTTGAATATAACCGCACGGCACAGTCAGTTATCCACACAACAGATCCGCTGCGACTGAAACTGAATCTAAACAAAGTAAAAGCAGTTTCTAACCAAGGTTCAGTTTTCCCCCCTAGCGGACAAGTTGGCAACTAGGGTGAGCTACGCACGCACACGCGCACACACTATTAGTGATAAAACTAATCGAAAGTCAAAGTGGAACCACTTCTGTTGTACTGTACAATATAGAGCTCGACTCTGTGGGTTGTATTTGGACAGAAATGATAGCGTGGAAACCTCTTCTAGAAATCGATTTTGGGTTCAGAGCTTCTAGGAGGACTCTTTCAATCAACGTTTATATGAATAACTCTATGGCCCGGTTGTACAAAGCCGGTTAAATTCTAATCGTGATTAACTTCATGAGAACCAATCAGAGAGGGTTATTTTGAAATAAAACACGATTAAAATCTAACCGGCTTATTCTGTGCAACCGGACCTATGGATTTGGATTTTTGTGATTGGAGAAGATGGTAGCGTGAAAAGCTCTTCTTGAAATCGATTTTGAGTTGAAGCTTTTAGGAGAATTCTTTCAATCCATTATTATGAATAACTCTATGGCCCGGTTGCACAAAAGCCGGTTAAATTTTAATCGTGACTAATTTTTTAGTTAGGTACGGTGGTTAGGTTGAACGGAATACTTAATTTCTTTATATTCTTATGGGGTGGAATATTTATTAAAATTATTTATATTAACGTTTTCTCAAATTTTGGGTTTAAGCTAGGATTAGATACCCTATTTACCCTATATAAATGAATCCCCTTTAATAGAAAGGGGGTTTTGGTTTTTCTATCTTTGATTTACAAAATCAACGTTTTTTTTAACTATTATTCTTCGTATCTGTTGAAGTTTTAATTATTGAATGAAAAAGACTAAGAAATTGTCAAAAAACCACAGATTTATTGATACTCAGAAAGACCGTATGATAAACAGAATTGTCAATCACATTGTCAATCTCTGTTTATCAGAGATAAACAGAGATTGACAATGGTGTAATAACCGAAACCGGTCTTTCTAAGTATCAATAAATCTGTGGTTTTTGACAATTTCTTAGTCTTTTTCATTCAATATGAATAATTACCACAATATCAACTTCTCAACTACACAAAAGTTTTAATTATGGTTGTTGACATTATTTATATTTAAAAAAGTTTGAATTTCAGGAACTTTTATTATGTTAATTTTAATAGCAACTGCATTTTTAGGATATGTACTTCCCGAGAACCAAACAGAGAGGGTTATTTTGAAATTAAAAATAACCTAATAAAATTTAGAGATTAAAATTTAACCGGCTTTTGAGCAACCGTACCTATGGATTTGGATTTGTGATTGGAGAAGAATCAGAGCGTGGAAAACTCTTCTCGAAAATCGATTTTGGGTTCAGAGCTTCAAGGAGTACTACTTTCAAATCTCTATTATTATTAATAAATCTGTAGGTTGTATTTGGAAATTATTTATCATTTATCATTTATTCGTGGACATAATCACAAATCATATAAATATGATTAGGAAGGAACAACAGGCTTGGCCCAAATCTATTCCATTCCCAAATTTTGATAAATTAATAAAATGTCCAAAAAATAGGTTATGTTTCTACTGTAAAAGATTCTAGTTCAATTTTCGTCCAAAAATGAATATAAGCTAAACATTTTGAATTTAGAGAAATTAGAACACCAAACTATATTTAAATATAACACTCAATTATCTATTCCTTGCCTATATGCCGTTTCAAAGCCACGGAGGCAAAGCTACGGGACGCGTAGACCTACTTTACTCACAAGTGAATTCTCATATGAATATTATTTTTGAAGGAGAATGATATAGAATGATGTTTACATGAGTTTGTGGATTTGAGTGAAATTTTCAATATTTTCTTGCAATTGTGAAGGAAGAGTTTTGCTTGGATTCGTATTTGGAAATTGATCAATCTAATAAATTCAAAATTGTAGTAGATACATTTTTTGGACTCAAAATTGTGTACGAAGTTACGAAGTAGCATAAAATTTAAGTTACGTTAGTAGCATAACCTTTAGACTGTGTATTCCAAATTAAGGTTTGAAGCAGTTTTGGGCAAATGCCTGTTGTTTTTACCTGAATTGTATTTGCATACGAATAAATAAATAACATAAATAGTGTGAAAAGCTCTTCTTGAAAATCGATTTCGGGTTCCAGCGCTTCTATAGTGAGGTCCACATTATAATGACAGTGGAGAAAGATAAAAGAAAAGCGTTGCCGATGCTCTGCCTAGTCACTGCCTTCTATAGAGTATAGCTGATACGGTATATCTGCTGATGTAATATCAACTGTTCATTCTTGTTTGAACTGATAAATTATATTTTATTCCCCAAGAAACCACATTATTCAAATATTTTATAATAAATCTCCATAATTGAGATTAAATAGTTTCTTAATTAATTTTATTTCTACATTGTTGAAAAATTATTTGGCAACTAGGATCTAGAAAAGGATAACTCTATCTGCTTTGAATGATATAGACAAGGATAGCAGTACCAATGTTGATAATACTGCTATTAAGAATTGGACCTCAATATGTTTGTCAGTGTGTTTGTCTTTTTGGTCTCAAAATTTTATAGTTTTTTCAAAGTTTGGAATTTTCTAATTATTTGTGATTGATTCAATTTTATTTATGAGTGTTTTTTAAATTCAGAAGTAATTTTTGTGTCTTTTGAATTGTAAATTGAGTGTATAATTGATGAATGTTAAGTGACACATAACCTAGCTACATTTGGACTGTTGTATAAATTAGAATTGGAACCGTTTTGGGCTAAGCCTGTGGTACTTTTCTGTAAGTTGGGTAATTCTGAATGATTAAATAAATAAATGAATAAATATGAAGCACTTTCAATTTATTATTACGAATAGGCCCACATCAATAATATTATTGTGTAGCTGTCATTATTTTTGTTGTTAACGGGTTCGATTCACAACTCTCATCAGGCATTTTCACAGTAGAAATCCAAGTTATCTAAATTTAGGTGAGAAATAGTAGCCTACAAGGAGTATCATTAGTTTTTCTCCCCCAATCAGTGCTTCTTTGTGAAAAATATAAATAAATAAATAATAAATAAAATAAGTGTTGTTGAATTTAGATGAGAATAGACACAGTCTAAACAAAATTAGCTCAATCATGTAGACCTACAATCTAAATTCAACTGCCACACATTTTCTATTGTGATATCAAAAGTCTGGGAAGTCTGTGAATCGAACCAGTTATAGACAAAATTAATCACAACTGTAAACACTTGAGTGATAGAGTGGAAAGCAAAAAGCTCTTTCTGGAAATTGATTTTGGGTTTCAGCGCTTCTATAGATTCTATAGTAAGGTCCACGTTATAATGGCAGTGTTTGATTAGCAATGGTGTTGCTATCCTTGTCTATCAATCGACAAAGCAGATAGTGCAAACTCTTTCTCGCTTTGCTCTGTTGCTAGATCGTCTTTTAACAATGTAGAATTAATCATTAATTAACAAAATATTTTCATCTCAGTTATGAAAATTCATTATGGAATTATTATGAAATATAATATATTGCTTGATAAAATATAATTGATTATTTTGAACGAGAATGAACTGTTAATATTACATCAATAAACCTGTATCAGCTACCGTCTATAGAAGGCATTGACAAGACAGAGGATCGGCAACGTTATTCTGCTATCTAACTCCACTGTCATTATAACGTGGACCTCACTATAGGATCACTTTCAATTCACTACTATGAATAGACCTATACATCAATAAGTGTGTATAATTTGTCATTGAAAAATAATAATAATATGGAGTGACCTGGATTGCTCAGGTCTGGTGTCAGAGTTTTCAGGTCGCAACTGATCAATTTCAGGGCCTCTGACATGACCTAAAGACTGCTTCTTAGGCAGCCGGGACCGACGGCTTAACGTGTCCATCCGAAACACGGAGTCATTATTTTAATAGTTGTCATTATTTTTGTTGATAACGGATTCGATTCCTAAATCTCCTCAGGCATTTTCACGATAGAAATCTATGCAGTGTTGGTTTGGTTTTCGACGAGTTAGAAAATCAGTCTAAACAAAATTAGCGCAATCAGCTACAATCTAAATTCAAGAACACCTAATTCGATCCCCTTGATAATTCTTCAAGGTCTTCATCAATTGATTTTGTGGAGAATCCTTCATTTGTATAAAAGATGCCACAATTATATAGATACAATTCAAACAAAAAATTTTGAGTGGAAAAGATTGAGCATGAGAATCCCTACAATTAATGTTCAGTAACATTTTCACATAAAATAAAAAATAAGCTCGAAATTCGAGAAAATGTGATTATCCAATATTGCAAACTGTTGGCAACTGTTGATTCTATTAAATGATTCACTATGAAGAGATAGCAGACCTCGTGTGTCTCCAGCGTTATTGTCTTGTCAACAGGTGGCTCAAATCTTTGAATAGTAGACTTGAGATGCGCGGGAACACTAGCGTCAGGTGATCAATTTTATAACGGCAAGGAAAGTTGTGTGAGTGCCCCACACCAGATTTTTTTCAATTACAATAGTGTATCATGCTACATAATCCATCTAAGTTGAATAGTCATGAACACTTACTTACATAATACTATGGTTGATAAGCTATATCGTTTCACGAATGATATAATATGCTATTCATTCTAAAGAGCTTGCTAATTGATCAATTATTGCAATTTTTCTAATAACTAAAATTGAATAAGTAGACATTTTATTGCTCATGAAGCAATATTTCATCACTATCTGCCATCAATTATCTTTATTGATGGATAATGAGAATAAAAAAGGCACAGTCAAGGCATTGTCTAGTCATGTCTGGCTATGAAAATGAACATTGAACAATGTAGGTACAGGAATTAACTATGTGTGAAATAGTGAGTAATGTAGGTAATATGTAAAAGAAGAACGCTATTAGACAAAATAAGTCACATGATCTTCATGGTATCTTTTATACTGCGCTGTTATTTTAATTTGTTTAATTTGTCTGTGAGGAAGTTCACAGTGAAAATATTGATTTATTCTTCAACAAGGAAAGTCTGTAGTCACATGTTTTTGTGCAGTTGAAAATCCTGCAATTAAAGCAAAAAATGGTAGGCCAACAGTTTTTACTTTCCTTGCCCTATTACCATAGGTTAGGAATGTATTGCTTTCCGAAAAAATTAAGGTACCCGATTTTAGATTCCCAATTATCAGGCTTCAGATACAATTTAAACAAAAAAAATCAAGTGGAGTAGATTGAGCATGAAAATCTCTACAATATGTTCAGTAACATTTTCACCTAAAATTGAAAATAAGCTTCAAATTCGAGAAAATATGATTATTCAATTGCAAATTATTGTTGATTCTATTAAATCATCAATCGTCACTATGAAGAGATAGCAGACCTCATGTGTGTCTCCAGCGTTATTGCCCTGTCACCAGCTGACTCAAATCTTCGAATAGTAGCTTTGAGATGCGCGGGAACACTAGCGTCAGGTGATCAATTTTCATAACGGCAAGGAAAGTTGTGTGAGTGCGCCACACCACATTTTTCGCATTCACAAAAATCATTTTTGCGCACAAATGTAGCGTAGCCTATTTGAAAATTTTCAAAATCATCTTGAAATATGAATATCTTGATGTGTAATCTTTATCAACACGAGAAAATTGTAAAATGCTTCGCCTAGTGCCAGTGGGACAAATGCATCAGAATAATGCAAATTGAATCAACATTTGAATTAACCAAATACCGTGTACTTTGTTTTAAAGGAGAGAGAAATCAAATGGAAATTCTAGGGTGTGATACACCCTAGCATTATTAAAACAAAATAAATCTTATAGCACCCTTTATTCTTTAAAAAACTTTAAAATAGTTGAACAACTAGTTTCGGTTTACACCATCTTCAGGTTCTAAAATAAAGGGTGCTATAAGATTTATTTTGTTTTATTAATTTAAAAGCAGCCCATTTTAATAAGTGTTTTACCCTAGCATTATATTTAAAGGTTAATTTAGGTAGCCCAATCGATTACATACTCAGAAAC